>NC_138774.1:281164623-281320809 GCF_965119305.1 Pelophylax lessonae | reverse complement strand
TATATATATATATAATATTTAAAAGAGACTGTATATATATTTAAAATAAATTATATATATATATTTTTTAAAGAAATTATTTATTTTATATATATAAAAGAGATTGTATATATAAAAGAGATTGTGTATATATATATTTAAAAGAAATTGTGTGTATGTATATGTGTGTGTGTATATATATATATATATATATTTTTTTCAAGAAATTATATATATATATATATATATAATTTAGATAAACAATAATAAAAAATTTTTTTAAAGCACCCACGTACGTATGTAAATGACGTTCAAACCACACATGTGAGATATCCCCCTCTGTAACTGTAAACAGGTAACCAGTAAAAAAAAATGTAAAGCGTCGTCCATGGAGATTTTTTACGTACCGAATTTTGGCGCCATTCCACGATTATGCGCGATTTTAAAGCATGACATGTTAGGTATCTATTTACTTGGCGAAACATCATCTTTCACATTTAAAAAAAAACAAATCTGACTAACTTTAGTGATTTCGTTTTTTTTTTAAAGTCATGAAACTGTTTTTTTTTTTTTTTAAAAATCACGTTTGAAAAATTGCTGTGCGAATAGCGTGTGACATAACAAGTTGCAATGACTGCCATTTTATTTCCTAGGGTCTCTGCTTAAAAAAAACACACATATAATGACCTTTATTGCTGTCACAGGGGATGAACAACATTTTTTGCGATAGCATGGGTGGTGACCAGGGCCGTGACAAGGGATGGGCAGAAGGGACAGTGGCCCTGGGCGCAGTGAAGCTAAGGGGCAAAAAATGGACGCAGGGTGGTACACCTATTCTACGGTCTGTATTAATAGTGGGGGAGGGGACACAATTCTGCATCCTTACCCTGGGCGCTGGATGACCCTGTCCCAGCACTGGTGGTGACAGGTTCTCTTTATGGAGAGATCTGTGGTCTATTAAACCAGCTATGAACCAGACATCACTACTCCCACACGAGGAAGTACAGGTATGTCCTGAGGACGGGAAGCTGTTAATAAATCACTTTGATCTTTGAGTACATTGAGATAGTTAACGTCCCCATGTCAAGCTTAACAAAGTCCAAATCATTACCAAGGAAAATAAAGTGTGCTGCCAACTACACATGACCTTCACTCTGCGTTGGCTGCTCTTCCATTTTTCTTTAAAGACTAACTTATGCTAAAAGCATCCTTTTACTAACGCGTTTCGTCACCTAGTTAAAGTTGAACCCCAGGAAGATATAAAAGAGATATATTATTTCAGCCCTGTATCCCTAATACATCATTAATTTTTTTTTTTTTGTTTATTTTTGTGATTACAAGCAATGCTATACCCTAAATTTGACTTGGTATAATCCTTTTGCAATTCCTGTACAGCAGAGCTTAGACTGGAAGAAAGAGAAAAAAAAGCTGGTCAATTGTGCTACAGCGTATGGTGCATGCTGATAGGAGCTGGGAGCAGAGTGACAGAGAGATGAGCTCATCAGTGTGCTGCTTCTCCTTTCACTGTCTATTCACAGACTGAGGGGGGTGGGGGAGAGACTAGACCTGTAAGTGTCACTGAACTGCGGCAGAGAAAAAAAAAAAACAGGTTTCTTGAATTGTCAGGCAGAGCTGTGTATATCTCAGGACTGGATGGACAGAAACATGAATTCTTTGGCAAGTAAAACAATCCCAATATTTGTATTTCGTCTCTCTGTTTTTTTATTGCTGGCCATGGAAGGATGGTTAATTGCACAGCTCAGATGAATTGAAAGCTTGTGCAAATTTGAACTTATGTAATTTTAACTTTACACTGAACATTTCAGCTTAATAAACTCTTTGATAAGTCTAATATGTACATTTCCTGGGATTGTCAGCTCCATCTGCTGGCCATAATGTGGTATTTTCCTGATTGAGATATTTCAGGAAAATACCACGTTATGGCCACTAAATGGAGCTGATGATCATAGGAAATACACATATTAGATACACCACAGATTCTTTGCAACAGCTGTATAAAAGGCACTGCAATTTCACACTTCAATTTTTTTTTATTTTTTATAAATAGACCCCTTTGTGTGCTAAAACTCTATGTATTATAAATAACTGCCATTATTAACCACATCCGGACCGGAAGGATTTGCCCCCTTAATGACCAGGCCATTTTTTGCGATTCGGCACTGTGTTACTTTAACGGACAATTGCGCAGTCGTGCGACGCTGTACCCAAATAAAATTGATGTCCTTTTTTCCCCACAAATAGAGATTTATTTTGGTGGTATTTGATCACCTGTGTGATTTTTTTTTTTTTATTATTATTTTTTTTTCGCTATAAACAAAAAAGGAGCAACAAATCTTAAATATATATATATATATATATATATATATATATATATATATATATATATATATATTTCACATTCTGCTATATTACATTCCCCAAAAAAATAAAAATCAAATTTTTTCATAATTTTAGGCCAATTTGTATTCTGCTACATATTTTTGTTAAAAAAAAATCCCAAAAAGCGTATTTTGATTGGTTTGCGCAAAAGTTATCACGTCTACAAAGTAGGGGAAAGATTTATGTCATTTTTATTTATTTGTTTTTGTTTTACTAGTAATGGCGGTGATCAGCGATTGTTTGCGGGACTGCGACATTGCGGTGGACAGATCGGACCCCTGACTGACATTTTTGACACTTATGGGGGTACCATTGACATTACTACAGTAATCAGTACTATAAATATGCACTGTTACTGTAAAAATGACACTGGCAGGGAAGGGGTTAATCCAGGGGTGATCAAAGGGTTAAGTGTGAGCCTAGTGGGTGTTTACTAACTGTATGGGGGGGGGGGACTTGTGAAATGAACACAGAGACCTGAGGATCACAGGAGCTCTGTGTTCATTTCAGAGAGAACAACGCTCTGCTGTGTTTACAACAGCAGACCGTCGTTCTCTCTCAGCGGGGAGCGATTGCCCGGCGGTAATCATGGCCATTGGCCACGTGGATCGGCATCCCTGCTGCCTAGTGAGGGCGGGCGCGAGCTTGTCCCCAAGAGTGCTCCCGAGCAGCCGAGCCAGCATGCCGCAGTATATCTGTGGCGAGCAGGCAGCAAGTGGTTAATACCCCGATTTCTTTTTTTTTTGCACTTTTTGTTGCAGGGACGTGCGGTGAGGTCAGTGGCAGAGCCAGATCGACACACGCTACATATTCACAAGTTACATATTTGATTCTCATTAATTGCAATTCTACTAGTTATACTCATTTAACAAAAATATTTACAAACGCTGTCCCTTTAAGATGTTTTTCAGTCACCCTTTTATGTTGTTCCCGAAAACAATATTATTAGCAAAGATGAAGATAAAGATTGTAGCAAAAAAATAAAACATGTCTCTTTATTTTCTGATGCCAGAAATATAACAGTAATATTCAGCAATAAACAAGTAAACAATAAAAGGTTCAGGGTTATCCAGGGTTATTCAGTAATAAATAATACTAATAATAATATAATATAAGTAATAAATAATATAATAATAAATAATACATATATAATAAATAATATATAACAAATATATATATATATATATATATATATATATATATATATATATATATACAAGTAAACAATAAAGGGTTCAGGGTTATTCAGTAATATTTAGTAATAAATAATAATATAATAAAGGTAATAAATAATATAATAATAAATATAGAATACATAATATATAATAAAATGATATTAATAAATAAATATATATATATATATATAAATAATAATAATAATATAATACTACTATAATAATATAATAAAATACTATAATAATATATAATACTACTATTATAATAATAATAATAATAATAATAATAATATAATATAAGTAATAAATAATATAATAGTAAATAATACATATATAATATATATATATATATATATATATATATATATATATATATATATATGTATATATATATATATACTACTACTATAATAAAATAATATTATACTATAATATATAATACTACTATAATATATATAAATAATATATAATAAATAATATAAGTTATAAATAATAATAATATACAGTAATAAACAAGTAAACAATAAAGGGTTCAGGGTTATTCAGTAATATTTAGTAATAAATAAAATTAATAATATAATAAAGGTAATAAATAATATAATAAATAATAAATATAGAATAAATAATATAATATTAATAAATAAATCATATGTAATATATATATATTAATATAATACTACTATAATACTACTATAATAATATATAATACTACTATAATAATAATAATAATAATAATAATAACATCCAATACTACTATAATAATATATAATTTTATATATATATATATATATATATATATATTTATAATAATAATTAATATATAATATTAATATGTAATAAATAATATAAGTAATACCTAATAATAATAAAGAGTAATATTCAGCAATAAACAAGTAAACAATAAAGGGTTCAGGGTTATTTACTAAAAGGTGAAATGCAGAAGAATTTTAAAAAAACGTAAACATTCCAACTAAAAAACATATATAATGTTTGGGGGTTCTGAGTAATTTTCTAGCAAAAAAAAAAAACATACAGATTTTTACATTTAGGAAAGAAGTGTCAGAATTGGCCTGGGTGGCAAGTGGTTAATTAACATAAGTAAGTAATATAAAAATCATTATTATTTATTGTTTTTAAGGTAATTTACTATATTTTCAAAAACTGTGCTCAAGCAGGTGGCTTAACAGACAAATTACTAAAGTTTGAAGTTATAATTTTAAACCAGTCATTTCACAGTAAATAGATAAATAAAAAATGATTATGTTATAACATATAGCAAAACATATATTATTTTGCTTGGTTAAAAAAAAAAAAAAACCCCTTTCAGCAGCAGAAGATTGTCCCTCTTAACTGTGTGATAAAAACATGGGATTATGGGTAAACCTTATACACATAAAGCCATGTTTTTTCCTTGTAGTTAGGAGGGTCGGGTAGAAAGGGGAAGGGAGCATTTGTCTTTTAGACATACGCCCCCTTCTATGACATTGCAGTGAGAGGAGAGCCTCCACTGCAGCATTTTTATTGGACAGCTTGGACCAATGGTGCTTTACCATTGGTCCAAGGCTCCAAGCTCTCCATTGAGCTCAGTGCCTCTTACAAGAAGTCAGAGGCAATGTGAGCTCATCCTCTCAGCCTGCTGCAAACAGCGCGTGCCAGCTTGTAATTTAACCTGGGCGTGCTGTATGTAGCTTCTGACAGGCTGCGCAAGGAGCCCCGTATCTCCGGAACCATAGGTGCTAGGAGCCCCAACTTTGAACCAGTGGTGGGGTAGGATTTCGACTACCTACCTCTCTCTGTGACCCCAGGTTGCCGAGCTACGACCCTCGAAGCTCGATTTTTTTTTTTTTATGTTCACCCGCCTCACCTGCCTCCCCTGACTGCATGTCCCTGCTTTGTTGCATCTTAAAACATGGTTCGAATATTGACCGATCGTTCGATCGCCGACAAACGAAACAGCATTCGTTGTTTGAAATCGTCGCCAACATTCACAATCGAAAAAAATCTTTCAAAGAGCAATTGGTTTCATACGTAGTGAAACATTTTCATACCCCCAACACGGGGCATCCCCCCCCCCTCTTCCCCCCCTCCCCCAACGCAGGGCGTTCCCCTTCCTCTCTCCTACCCCCAACGCGGGGCGTCCCCCTCCCCTCTTCTACCCCCAACACGGGGCGTCCCCCCTCTCCTACCCCCAACGTGGGGCGTCCCCCCCTCCTACCCCCAATGCGGGGCGTCCCCCCCCTCTCCCCCTCCCCCAACAGGGGGCATCCACCCTCTTCTGCCCCCAACGTGGGGCGTCCCCCCTCTTCTACCCCCAACGTGGGGCGCCCCCCCTCTTCTACCCCCAACGTGGGGCGCCCCCCCTCTTCTATCCCCAACGCGGGGCATCCCCCCTCTTCCACCCCTAACGCTTGTTTCACCTACAAGTGGAAGTGATGTAGTGTGCGTGTTACCTTGTAGCCACGTCCTTCCTCAAAGCCCGAACGTTCCTACGTTCTTCGTTGAAGGGACCCGGCATTGAATCGTATATATATTTGCTGGCATTTCTTTTGCCTTGTTTATTTGGAATTTTTCATTCGTGTTTACGAAACTTCGTTCTTGAACACTGTTTCCGGGTCGCCAACTATTTCCGCTCATGCGTGATAATGTTCTATAGATTTTCTACTGATGACCGTCACACCAACGAATTGAAAATCGTTCGTTCGCAAACAATATGACAGAATTTTTCAATCAGTCTTTTTCATTCATAATATCGATATTGGGTATTGATTGCTGGGCATCAACGAGTAGAAAATCGGCCGATTGTTCGCTGAACTAATTTTTTTTTACAATTTTCTTATCCCTGCCATAAGGCTCGTACACACTATAAGAAAATCGGGCGAACATTTTCGTCCAAAGAATTTTCGTACGATTTGCGTATAATGTGTTCACAACTTTTGACAGCCGACTCCGAATTTTTGCACGGAAATTCTTGAAGGGACAAACCCCAACATTTTACTCGTACGGGAAAAAACAAACGCTTTTCATTTTAATGTGTAACATTTTCGTACGATTTTTGTACAAGCAAAATCAGAAAAGAAAGACTGCGCATGATCAGAAACAATAAAAAACGAAAAAAAATGCCTTTGTCGTACGAGAATTTTCATTCATCGGTTCCCGATTTGGTGTGAAACAATGAGGAAAATCGGACGTTCGTTCGATCGATTTTCTTATAGTGTGTAACCCACTTTACTCTATCCAAAAAAAAAAAAAAAAAGCAAAAAATTATTTTTTCTTTTAGTTCTACTTTAATAGCCAGAACTGCTAGACTGCAGTAGCGGTTCTTATGAATTGTGGCCTGTATTGCTCTTTAATGTTATTTAATTTAAATGCTAAATTAAATTATTATTGCCATTATTTATTTATTAATGAATGATTGAAAAAAAAAAAAAAAAAAAAAGCATCAGAAGGTGAGGTGGCTGAGGCACTTGTACTGAAAGAAGGTGCTCAAAGGTTTTTTTTTCTTTAAAAGGTAGATATTAATTTGTCATAAAGCAATAAAATACCATCAACGTGTTTTGTGCCATGGTAGTGGCCAATTCATCAAGACAGGTGTGTCAAACACAAAAGTTAAAGATAAAAATAATTACAATCAAATAAGGTATAAAAATAATAATAATTGGTGTATTATTTATATATATATATATATATATATATATATATATATATATAATATAAATAAATATATATATATGTATACACACACACAATATGTACATCCCATAATGATTTTTTTCTTAATTTATATAATTATTTCTTTTATCCACTTAATTACCAAGAGAAATGCTGCAGCCTCATAGTGTATGATTTACACGATTCTTGGGGTGATTACATGATTCAAGTATATGGTTAATTAAGTACAATGATTAAATGGACCATGTAATCCCATACTTAATTAACTATGTACTTGAACCATGTAATTACCATATTAGTTATCACTTCATCACCTACTGAACCAATCATCCTAAAAATTATGTAAATTATGGCGTATTTTATTTTAGCATTTCTCTTAGTAATTATGTCGAGTAATAGGTTAAAAAGTATAATCGTTATTAATATATACTGTATATAAAGTGTACATACATTTTTTTTTATACACAACAGTATTTATCCAACTAGGTTTTGGGACAATGTAATTTTTTAAGTATTTAATCTTATATTTATTATATTTATGTTATGTTTTACTATATTTCTAATTTAATAAAATAATATATTGAATTAATTTAAAATTCCCTAATATCTATTTAAAATGTTTTCCAAATTACAAACAGTGACCATTATTATCCTCATTAATTATCACTTTTTTTTTTTTAAATATTATTTCATTGTATTTTTATCTTCAACTGAGTGTTTGACACAACTTTCCTGATGAAGTAGAAGGCAACCCTTGTGCATCTCCTGACACTTATTTGGAGGAAGATCTTCTATTTTATTACATACTGGAATCAAACTTTCACCCAACACATGACCACCCAGAATACCGTGACCAGCATCATGTGCAAGCACCCAACATTTCCACTTAGAGACAAATATATTCAGGGTCTTCTTTATTATTGATTGGACCCTGGGCAAACATTTTCTTGGGCCCCCCTTCCAATTTCGCTCTCCACCTTCTCTGAGACATATAATAGACTTAAAATCAGTTTACTTAATCAGATCAGGCAGCAATTGCAATTGGTTGCCAGAGGTTACAGTGTATCATTACTGCTCACTGATTGACTGCTAGAGGTTACAGCACACACTATAGCTCACAGTTTATTTACTCGAGGTTACAGCACATGACTACTGCTTGTTGATTGGTTTCTAGAGATTACTTTACAATAACACTGCTCACTGATTGGTTGCTAGAGGTTACTGAACATCCTTACCACTCACTAATTGGTTACTAGAGGTTACTGCACATTATTACTGCTCACTGATTGGTTGCTAGAGGTTACTGCACATCCTTACCAATCAATAATTGGTTGCAAGAGGTTAGTGCACATCATTACTGCTCACTGATTGGTTGCTTGCCTGCACACCATGGACTGGGGAGGTGAGGGGACCCATTAATAGATAGAAAACTCCTAGGGATACTAGGACTCCTGGGATCAGTGGCATTGCTGGGGAAGGGGGGTGATCAGTGGCAATGATGAGGGGTAGATGGGATCAGTGGCAGTGGTGGGGGGGTGGGATTAGTCAGGAGGCAGTACACTGACAAATTCTGAATCATGTAGAGCAAAGCAGGAAATCTTTGGCAAGTATATAGCGGGGGATTCTACGCTGACCACCAGTGTGAGGGGTAATTTGCACTGACCACAATGCAACGGGTGATTTTACGCCTCCCACCAATATAAAGAGGGATTTCTACACTGACATCAATGTAATAGGAGCATTTCTACCAACCACCAGTGTAAGGGGGAATATATAATGACCTCCATGTAAGGGGGAGTTTACACTGACAACCATTGTTAAGGAGATTTGTACTGACCACCAATGTAAGGTGACACTTCTACACCGACCACCAATGTTAGGGGGGTTTTACACTGACCACCAATGTAAGGGCAATTCTGCACTTACCACCACTGTAAATGGAAATGTACACTGATCACCAATGTAATGAAGAAGTTACACTGACAAACAAAGTAAGGGGGACATTTACACTGGCCACTAATGTGAATGAAATGATTTTTCACCAAGCCCCAATGTAATGAGAAGATTTACACTGACCACCAATGTAGATAGATACCCAACATGTTACGGTTTAAAATTGCGCACACCCGCGGAATGGCGACAAACTACGGTCAATAAAAATCTCCATAGGCGACGCTTTAAAAAATTTTTAACGGTTACCAGTTTAGAGTTAGAGAGTAGCTCTTTTTTTTACATTATTGCTCAAACTCTGGCGATCACGGCGATACCTCACATGTGTGGTTTGAACAGCGATTTCATTTGCGGCACAACTACCATATACGTTTTCTTTTGTGCGCAAGCTAACGGCGACGGGGGTGGTTAAATTTTTTTTTTTTTCCTATTTATTTTTTTTTTTTAACTTTAACACAGGTTTTAAAAAAAAAATCTGATCACTTTTATTGCTGTCACAAGCAATGTAAACATCCCTTGGGACAGCAATATGCAGTGACAGGTACTCTTTATGGAGGGATCGAGGGTCTAAAAGACCCCAAACCCCTCCACTACACTTCCCTGTATTCAAAACGCCGCAAACTGAATTTTTGTAATACACTTGTTTTTTTACCTCCCGCCTTTTGCAGCAGAGTAACCCGGAAGTGACGTCATGGACGCCGCCTCTGGGTTACGTCATCAGAGACCTGATCGAAGCCGCTTCCGGCTTTGATCGGGACTCCATACAGCCGGCGGAAGTGCCGGCTGGGTGCTCGGGTCTCCCGGTGGGACGGGAGACCCGGGCAAAGCCGCGGAAGGCGGCGAGAGGGGGGGACATCCCCTCCCGCTCGCCGGGGTAACGATCGAGCAGCTCCCGAGCCGCATCGGTCATTACCGCCGGAAAGCCGACCACCGGCTGTAAACAACGGTACCAGGGTGATGCCTCTAGCTAGAGGCATCATCTCGGTACAACCACGCAAAGCCAGCCGACGTAGGTCTACGTCGCTGGTCGTTAAGTGGTTAAAATTTCACTTTATGCTTACTGAGACAGACTCAGCCAGGACAGGGGCTTTTGGAGGGGACTGCAGGGTGGTCTACACTTGCCTACTGACTATGGGCCCTGGCTTTTAAGGGAACACTGTTCCTTGGGAGGTGTGTGCCTGGGGGACCCTTGGAGTGGTCTTGTTTGGATTTAAATCCATATCTCCCCAAAACACACAGACTCTGGGAACTGGAGGTTCCATATACATATGGGGGGCCCCTATGGCTCAAATGACTGTAGATGTAATGTAATCAGCTCAAGCCACTGGAGTCATCTGCAATAATGTGTTTATTATAAGTAGGTCTCTCCCATATTGTGCCTTCTAATGGGCCATACACACTATAAGATTTTCTGAAGACTTTTTCCTTTAGACTTACCAAAACCATATAATATGAGGTCAAACTTAAACACTTTCAATTTGTATGCAATCTGGCAGGCCCTTGCACTACATAGAAAAGGTAAATCTGAAGGAAATCTACCAACAAAAGTTGGATAGTGTGTATCCAGCTTAAGTGTCTTCCTCTCATTGTTAATTGGATCCCCTATTGTTTCTGTCTGTCTTCTCATCTATGTGTTTATATTTGTAATAATGTGTATTCAATAGAATGGACTCCAAAAATTATCTAAACAGATATTCAGGAGAATATATAGGATAAATAAATTGCCGATCCCACCAAGTGAAAAGTGACAACTCAAACAGTGAATGTGCAATAAGTTCAAAAGAACTATGTGTGTAGTGCCAAAAAAGTCCTTTTCTGGAATCCTCCAAATTCAGGATGGTCCCTGTTCACACAAGTCCACAAATTATGATGATTCCAGATGGTAAAAACGTGAAACCACAGCCTTGTAAGATGGCTCCTTACCCGCCTTCCCGTGCCTGACAGCATATAACACTGTTGGAAGGAGGGTCTAGGGGCCAATCTTCACCCCCAAAAACACAGTGCCACCTCGTGAGTATATGGATGTGCCTCTTACCGAAATCTGAATGTATATGGGCTTTGCACGATAACCATGCCGAGACCACAGGAAGCATAAGAGCAACCAGATGACCGGGTATGAGACTGCCAGCTCCCACTTGAACAGCAAGGTGGTGTATGCAGTACGAAGTGCATCAAGGTCTTACAGCACTAGGAGGTACTCATACAAAAAGGAGCCAATAGTACGTTACCCCGATAAACAACTTTATTAAAATCAATAAAAACGACTCCCATGGAAATGAAAGCAGATAGCTTGAGAATGTCGTGGATCGGTACCGCGAGATGTTACGAGAGGTGACGGCGCGACACCCTCCGGCTCTTCAGGGTTTTCACGTTTTTACCATCTGGAATCATCATAATTTGTGGACTTGTGTGAACAGGGACCGTCCTGAATTTGGAGGATTCCAGAAAAGGACTTTTTTGGCACTACACACATAGTTCTTTTGAACTTATTGCACATTCACTGTTTGAGTTGTCACTTTTCACTTGGTGGGATCGGCAATTTATTTATTCTATATATTCTCCTGAATATCTGTTTAGATATTTTTTGGAGTCCATTCTATTGAGCGCACTGGTTTATTTTATTGGTTTTCATTTAGTTCCATCGGGTTGGAATCCCAGTTGCTGCCTTTATTTAAGTTAGCGCACCCTTTTTACTTTTTGTTAATAATGTGTATTGTACAGTACTTTGTATTCTGGGTTGTAGGTGCCGAATGGTCTTGTCATCTAGGCTGGATTAGGTGCCTAGTAAATTAGCTCATGTTAATTATATTACTGTCAGCTATTAGTTGCTAGATGTGGATTTGCTTATAGTATATGTTGGTTGTTCCTTAGATATGTTAATAAAAATTTTCCTCTATACAATTTCCTTTACATACGATAATGTGATCAAGCATTTATCTGATTTTGTGTGGTATATAAAATCTCTGTGGGTTTTCACAATTTTTATGTTTTTCACACGCTACATTGTGTCCTGACTAGTGACTTGGTGGGCTGCCGGATCTTGTATCCTTCTGTTACTGGGCAAGAGAAGCTTATATGATGAATATACTCCTCTTGAATACTGGGGTCTGTCACACTTACCTAAATCAAGCTTTCTTTTGGTCCGTCATTAGACATCCTGTGGTCCTTCCACTTCTAGTTTGGCATTGACCATGGGTGTTGCTGCAGAAAATGGGGATCACATATGTTTTTGTTTTGTGTCCTTTTAAGGTTCTTTGCAGTAAACCCAAGGAAGCAATAAAACCTTTTGTAATGTATTAATGTGCTTTTACCAAATGCTGTACATACAAAATAATACAATTATAGAAATACAATACAAGACTGACAGATATACATTTAACAAGCATGCCCAAGCACTAGCTATTTATACAACAGACATATGCAAAAAAGAGACTTGGCTCAGGTTATAGAGGCTTCACAATCTCGGTATGCAACCAAGGCTCCAGGCTTACTCTACAAGCAATTGCAAGCGTAATTTTCAGGTGACGGTTCTTCTTCGATCCTGTGAAGTTTCTTCTGTCATAAATCTTCCTTGTTGTTATCTCATTATGGAGACCTCCTGTCAGAATATGTTGCTGACCTTTTTTTGGATAGTTTGGATAGACAATCCCACATGCCAATTCCATATCCTTTCTCAGTAATAACTTTGCATTGGCGAACATTCCCCAGCTTAACCTCTAGATGTCATTGTTGTATTATACATGCCGTAGTTCATATACACTCACAGGCTACTTTATTAGGTACACCTGGCTAGTTCCGGGTTGAATCCCCTTTTGCCTTCAGAACTGCCTTCATTCTTCGTGGCATAGATTTACCAAGGTGTTGGAAATATTCCTCCGAGATTTTGCTCAACCTGATAGAACACCTTTGGGATGAATTGGAGTGGAGACTGCGAGCCAGGCCTGCTCTCCAACATCAGTGCCTGACCTCACAAATGCACTTCTGGAAGAATGGTCAAATATTCCCATAGACACTCCTAAACCTTGTGGACAGCCTTCCCAGAAGAGTTGAAGCTGTTATAGCTGCAAAGGGTGGGCCAACTCAATATTGAACCCTATGGACCAAGACTGGGATGCCACTAAAGTTCATGTGTGTGTGAAGGCAGGCGTCCCGATACATGTTCTGTGTGAATTTACAACAAAGTCAGTTCCAGTTTGCACCTAAGCTAGTGTCGTCTTGTTCTTGGGTGCAATATTCAGCTATAATACCTGGTTCCTGGTTCCAGAGTGGGGGAAGCTGCATCTTGACCAAGGCACCCCAGCTGAGTGCAGAAGGGAATGGTCCGTCACAGAGGTCTCTAAGAAACAGAGAGGGGGGGGGCAAGTCAGCTGTCAGCACCCGCTATTTGACACCCCTATAATATCAGAGTCACCTTCTATCAGCACCATACTTACAGACCCCCATTGGATCAGACTCCCCTTCTATCAGTGAACCCACCCCCACTTTGAGACCAACAGTTGGTCTTTAAGGTGGGTTCGCTTAAATAAAATGTGTCCTTACCTCAAAAAATATATAATTTTAAAAATTCCCCTTTATAATTATATTAACTGCTTTCCGCCCACGGGTGGGGGGCACAAGCAGACTGCATATGCGTGTGCGCGCTCCCTGCTGATCCGCGCTGACACTGGCTTCAGCGGGATTTAGTCAGCAGGTCCCAACCTATGATTTATGGCTGAGAGCTGCTGATCGGCTGTATCCAATCACAGCACAGAGTCCGGTGTTTACAAACACACAGGGCCCTAAACATAGGTCACCGATCTAGCTTGTTCTTCTCCCTGCAAAGCAGGGAGAAAAAAGCAGCACATATAACACCCATTACATGAGTTAGGCACATAGTTAACTCCTTCATTGCCCCTAGATGTTAACCCCTTACCAGCCAGTGTCAGTGTATTATCACTGATCACTGTATTAGTGTCACTGGTGATTTCGGTGTCAGTCTGTTCCCAGCCAGGGTCTGTTAGCACCAGATTGCCCACCACGCTATCGCAGTCGCCGCTATAGTGTTTGGCTTTGGCTTGAAGAAAAGGTGGCAAACCTGGAAGACCACTTGCAGCCAGATGCAGGAGCGATGAGTCTGCATGGGGACAGCATCAGAAAGAAAGTTGCAGCGGCATCTACCTTTTTTATTTTTTTTTTAATTTCCTGGACAATTAATTTCTTTAAAATCTAATCATCTTTAAATCACCCTATTGACAGCTAGCAGTGAGCGGCGGCGAGCTGTCCCACTGGTCTGTCACTGACACCTCCAGTGTCTACCAATGATCAGAAGCCAATCCGAATGCTTTGGGGTCGTGTGATTAGTACGGCAGCTATGACATGCATGGCATTTCTCAAGGAGAGTTTCCTGATGGTGACAACAGTAATGTGTCACTATCTGTAATGACAGTAAACAGTAATGATTGGATTTACACATACAGTAACCAGTATCATTTAAAATGATTCACGTCATGTTTTGTACCCTAAGCAGAACAAATGGCTTAACAATGATTGGTTATTTTGTAAATAAGCTCTGTAAGTACTGTTTCTTCTTCTAGGCAATTTAGAGTTGTCCTAGACCTTGACACTGGGCACTTGACATTCATTTTAAATGCCATCCTCCTTCAAGAATATTATTATTATATTATTATTATATAATATAATATAATATAATATAATATAATATATATACATATATATAATATATAATATTATTATAATTAATTCCCTTTGTTATTGGTATAACTGGTAAAGTAGAAGGTCTTCTCTGTTTTAAAAAGGCTTTTAAATACTTTGCTTTATTTTATTTTTTATTTTTTTGTGCATTTGTTTCAAATACCTTGCTTTTTTTAGTTACACATTTTAATTTATATATATATATATATATATATATATATATATATATATATATATAAAAAGACTTTTAAATACTTTGTTTTATTTATTTTATTTATTTATTTTGTGTATTTGTTTTAAATACCTTGCTTTGTTTAGTTACAAATTTTAATTTATATATATATAAAAAAAAAAACATTTGTGAGTTATATATTAATGGTGCAAAATGGTCTCCAAATTTTTTTTTAAGCAAACACTAGGACGATGACTATAGATCATTAGGCACTTGACATTATTTTAAAATGCCAGCCTCCTTGAGGAATATTATTATAATTAATTCCCTTTTTATTGGTATAGCTGGTAAAGTAGAAAGGCTTCTCTGTTCAAAAAAAAAAAAAAAAGCTTTTAAATACTTTGTTTTATTTATTTATTTATTTTTTTTTTTGTGTGTGCATTTGTTTCAAATACCTTGCTTTGTTTAGTTACAAATTTTACTTTATACAAAAAAAAAAAAACATTGAGATATATTGACGGTGCAAAGTGGTCTCCAAAATTTCTTTAGCAAACACTTGGTTGATGACCATAGATCACTGGCCACTTGTCATTAATTTTAAATGCCAGCCTCCTGCAAGAATATTATTATAATGAATTCCCTTTTTAATTGGTATAGCTGGTGATGTAGAAAGGCTTCCCTGTTTAAAAAAAAAGGCTTTTAAATACTTTGTTTTATTTTTATTCTTTTGTGCATTTGTTTCAAATACCTTGCTTTGTTCAGTTACAAATTTCATTTATTTATGTATTTTTTTAATCAAGAGCAATTTTTTATTGAGATGCCAACAACAATACATTTATAACAGATGCATACATTCCTAATGTTACAAAAATACTATTCATTATACCAAGTTACAAACATAGAGCTCCTATCGCCTCTGCAGTTCCTCCCAGGTAACATTATAAATGCCATTATTGGCGCAAGCAATCTATCCAGTACCAAGTCCACAGGGGCCAGGCCTGGAGTAGCCAACCATTTACCCCACAAATTCCATTTATAAAAAAAAAAAAAAAACATTTATGATATATATATTGAAGGTGCAAAGTGGTCTCCAAAATTTCCTAAGCAAACACTAGGACGATGACTATAGATCACTGGGCACTTGACATTATTTTTAAATGCCAGCCTCCTTCAGGAATATTATTATAATTCATTCCCTTTTTAATTGGTATAGCTGGTAAAGTAGAAAGGCTTCTCTGTTAAAAAAAAAAAGGCTTTTAAATACTTTGTTTTACTTTTTTTTGTGCATTTGTTTCAAATACCTTGCTTTGTTTAGTTACAAATTTTAATTTATATATAAAAAAAATAAATAAACATTTATGAGTTATACATTGACGGTGCAAAGTGGTCTCCTAAATTTCCTAAGCAAATACTAGGACGATGACTATACAGGAGATCACTGGGCACTTGACTTCTTCTGCACCATGCCCACAGTCCTGCATCTCCTGCACCATGCCCTCAGCCTTGCATCTTCTGCACCATGCCCTCAGCCCTGCATCTCCTGCACCATGCCCTCAGCCTTGCATCTCCTGCACCATGCCTGCAGTCCTGCATCTCCTGCACCATGCCCTCAGCCCTGCATCTCCTGCACCATGCCCACAGCCCTGTATCTCCTGCACCATGCCCTCAGCCCTGTATCTCCTGCATCATCCATGCCCTCAGCCCTGTATCTCCTGCATCATCCATGCCCTCAGCCCTGTATCTCTTGAACCATGCCTGCAGCCCTGCATCTCCTGCACCATGCCCGCAGCCCCTGCATCTCCTGCACCATGCCCGCAGCCCCTGCATCTCCTGCACCATGCCCACAGCCCTGCATCTCCTGCACCATGCCCTCAGCCTTGCATCTTCTGCACCATGCCCTCAGCCCTGCATCTCCTGCACCATGCCCTCAGCCTTGCATCTCCTGCACCATGCCCTCAGCCTTGCATCTCCTGCACCATGCCTGCAGTCCTGCATCTCCTGCACCATGCCCTCAGCCCTGCATCTCCTGCACCATGCCCACAGCCCTGTATCTCCTGCACCATCCATGCCCTCAGCCCTGTATCTCCTGCATCATCCATGCCCTCAGCCCTGTATCTCCTGCATCATCCATGCCCTCAGCCCTGTATCTCTTGAACCATGCCTGCAGCCCTGCATCTCCTGCACCATGCCCGCAGCCCCTGCATCTCCTGCACCATGTCCGCAGCCTCTGCATCTCCTGCACCATGCCCGCAGCCCCTGCATCTCTATCACCATGCCCGCAGCTTCTTCCTCTCCTGTACCATGCCCGCAGCCTTTGGTATCTATTTTTTTTTTTTAAATGTACCAGTAGCGGCTGCATTTCCCACCCTAGGCTTATCCTCGAGTCAATACGTTTTCCCAGTTTTTTTGTGGTAAAATTAGGTGCCTCAGCTTATATTCGGGTCGGCTTATACTCGAGTATATACGGTAATATAGCGCAGCTCTTTACGATATAAAGGGGGACAGTATAATTACAATAAAGTTCAATACAGAGAGAAGAGGAGGGCCCTGCTCATGGAGCTTTCAATCTAAAGAGAGGGGGAGGTGGTGCAAGAGGTAATAGCTGCAGGGGGTGATCTGATGGAGGTGGCTCGGGTACAGATCTTAGGTGGAGGTGGGGGAAGGCTTACCTGAATAAGTGAGTTTTCAAGGATCGCCTAAAGGAAGAACGGGTAGGAGCTGACCGGACATACTGGGGCAGGGAGTTCCAGAGGATGGGAGAGGTTCTGGAGAAGTCCTGGGGGTGAGCATGGGAGAGGTAACAAGGGAGCTGGAGAGCAGGAGGTCTTAAGAGGAGCAGAGAGGACAATTTGGGTGACACGGTTTGGACATGTGATTGGGTATTCTTTGCAAAGTGAATTTTTACCACATTTGTAAAGGTAAGTGAAAATTCCCTTGCAAAGTGAACAAGTTTTAGTCGCTTACTAAATCAAACACAAAATTCAAATCCATTGCATTAACCTTCTGCAGTTGAGTAACAGGTATGTGCATTCTGTAGTATACCTAATACAGCCACTAGATGTCACCATTTCTCCGGTGATGAAAAGTGATCTTTTGAAAAACAAAAACGCATACATATTTAGGATGAAATGATAAATAAAATTAATAAGAGCAGAACCACAACACTGGGTATAAAAAATGCACCTCTTTCACCCCCCAACATCTATTATGTGGGAGCACTTTATCTGTGGCATAGTTCTCTACAGTGCCTCTACAATGTATGTCCACAATATTATTATCATTTAATTGTTTTTAGCAAATGCATAACCACATTTTTGCATTATTTAAATTCTATAAAAGTTTTGAGCTGCTTGTGATTTTTTTTTCTGGCATTTTCCTTTAACAAAACATGCTGTGATTATTGCTAGCAGATAATCCATAAAATATAAAAAATTCTCAAATGGTGCAGAATAGAGATGAGCAGAGTCATTTTGGCAAAATTGATTACAGTTTTTGCAATCTTTAAAAAAATTGAAGTAAAATCTCAAAAAATCTCCTTTAAAATGTTTTTTTTTTTTTTTTCGTGGTGGTGTTTTTCTTTTCCAAAATGTTTACTGTTTCATCATTTTGTGTGTACTAACTGAACAGCAAAGAAAAAGAAATTTAATGAAAAAAAGAAATTTGCCTGAATTTTATAAAAAAAACAAAATTCTGTTATTTTCTTGCTTTTTTATGTTTGATTTTTTATTTATGTCTTATTGCTTGTTTTTTGTGCAAAAAAAAAAAAAAAGAAAAAAAGTAAATTAATGAAGCTAAGGAGAGGTCAACTTTTTGCCACAAGAAGAGGTCAAGGATAGTTTAAAGGAGCTTCTGTAAACCATTATACCCTTGAATCATGAGAAACCAAACAAAATAAATAAAAATAATATGGATTTGAAGTTTAGCTGTGCTACAATTTGATCATATCTGTTGATATCCTTATTATATAATTTTATATTATATTTTATATAACTTTTTATTATATTATTATTATTATATGTGTTATAATAAAACCCCAAACTCACTCATCCATGTCTTTATGGACCTTGCTTTGTGCACTGGTCCAAATCATTTGGTGGAGGGGGGATTATGGTGTGGGGTTGTTTTTCAGGGGTTGGACCTTGCTTTGTGCACTGGTGTGCAGTCATGTTGGAACAGGAAGGGGCCATCCCCAAACTGTTCCCAAAAAGTTGGGGGCATGAAATTGTCCAAAATGTCTTGGTATTCTGACAAATTAAGAGTTCCCTTCACTGGAACTAAGGGGCCAAGCCCAACCCCTGAAAAACACCCCACACCATAATCCCCCCTCCACCAAATGATTTGGACCAGTGCACAACGTAAGGTCCATAAAGACATGGATGAGTGACTTTAGGGTGGAGGAACTTATCTTAGATAGTAATACATATAATAATAAATATAATAAAAAATTATATAAAATATGATATAAAATTATATAAAATATCACCTGATATGATCAAATTGTCACACAGCTAAACTTCAAATCCTTATTTTTTACATTTAAAAAAAGTTATATTATATAAAAGAGTAATAAAAAATAATGGGACTGGGGACTGGGATGCCATTAACCACCTCCCGCCCGCCTTTTAGTAAAATAACAGCAGGTGGGATCCCCTCTTGTTCTAGGACAACGTCATATGACGTCGCCCCAGTGTCTCTGCTCTCGCATTCCAGCGGGGCTCGCAGAGCAGTGATCGCGGTTGCGCCGCATTCCTATGACAAGGCGCGACCCTGATCTTGGTAAAGAGCCGATGACGCGGCTTTTTAATCACGGAAGTGCTGTTTTCGGCTCTCCTCGCCTCACACTGACAGAGAGGAGAGCCAATCAGTGGCCTCTTCTTGCAGGGGAGACTGAATAGATAATCAGTGCCCTGATTATCATTGCAGCCCCAGCAGTGCCCATCAGTGACACCATTCAGTGCCCATCTGTGATGCCAGTCAGTGCTGCATTTCAGTGCCCATGAGTGCCTGCCCATCAGTGAAGCCCATCTGTGCATGTAAGTGCTGCCCATCAGTGCTGTCTATCAGTGCTGCCCATTAGTACAAGAAGTGGCATCTTCTTGCAGGGGAGACTGAATAGATAATCAGTGCCCTGATTATCATTGCAGCCCCAGCAGTGCCCATCAGTGACACCATTCAGTGCCCATTGGTGTTGCCAGTCAGTGCTGCATTTCAGTGCCCATGAGTGCCTCCCATCAGTGAAGCCCATCTGCGCACATAAGTGCTGCCCATCAGCACCCATCAGTGCTGCCCATTAGTACTTATCAGTGCCGCCTATCCGTGCCGCCTATCATTGCCCATAAATGCTGCCTATCAGTGCCCATCAGTTCCACCTATCAGTGCCCATTAGTGCTGCATATTAGTGCCTCCTCATCAGTGCCACATAATCAGTGACCCCTCATCAGTGCCCATAGGTGCCGCCTCATCAGTGCCCAACAGTGCAACCTCATCATTGCCCATCAGTGCTGCCTCATCAGCGCACATCGGTGAAAGAGAAAAATTACTTATTTACAAAATTTACTGACAAAAACTAGGAAAAACATTTTTTTTTTCAAATTTTTTTAGCAAAAAAAAATAACCCAATGGTGATGAAATACAACCAAAAAGAAAGCTCTATTTGTGTGAAAAAAAATGATAAAAATGTCATATGGGTACAGTTTAGCATGACCGCGCAATTGTCATTCAAAGTGTGACAGTGCTGAAAGCTGAAAATTGGCCTGGTGCAGGAAGAGGGTGAAAGTGTCCAGTTTAAAGTTCATGTGGGTGTAAAGGCGTCCCAATTCTTTTGGTAATTTAGTGTATCAGATACTTACTGTAATTCTCCTTTCCTGGCTAATCCACATGTCAGCAGAGAACGGGTTAACTCCTCCTCTGGAACTGACAGTGTTTTGTGCCCTGATTGGACAAAGCTTTTATTGTTTCAGCCAATCAGGGCTTCCAAAGCACTGTGCGGCGCACAGTGCATTGTGGGGGGTTCAGGCGGCCCGAAAAAATGGTCGAACGGGTGTTGGCCAAACAGGCGAAAAGTGAATGTTTGGCCCGAAATCATGCTCAGGTTGAGTTTACAACGTCTAGTTTACAAAGTCAAATGAAGGCCGCACAAGAACTTAAGCTAGCCATCTCCCATACAAGATATCTTCCACCAAAATCCTGGCATAACTGCCCTAAAGGCTGCCACCCCTCTATTTGATCGAGCTTGCACCTGTTCCCAAAAAGAAAGGCCTGCTTCCTTCATGCCAATCTAATCACTCTAGTAATCCAACAGAGGATGACCCTTGAGGACCTAATGGCAAAATGAAAAGGTTGTCCACTTTCCGCACGTCTTTAGACCTGTGCAAGTACACTGTTAACAACTTGACCATGTGTAAAGAACTGAAGTCTTCCTGCTGTGTACTCAGTTACTCTCATGCAAAAGCTCAGAGGGACAGCCCCCCCTAGTTTTCCGGGAAAGTGGATACCACTTTAGAATTAAGCTTTGGAGATGGATGTAGTATCCCTTTTTCTGGTAAAAAGGCACAAAAGGGATCCTTGCCAGAAAGAGCTGCAATCTCCAACATCCTTCTGTCTGAAGCAATTGCTGGCAAAAGAACTAATTTTACCACAAGGAACCTCAATGGAAATGAAACTATTGGAGCAAAGAGTGCCTGCACTAGTGCTTTTAGAACCAATCCTAATAACCATGAGGGGAACAAAGATTTCCTTGGCGGTTGTATATGGATTACCGCCTGCATGGAGCATCTGGTTAATGGCTGTTCCGCCCATCTGCAGCCTTAGAAAGAGGATAAGGCAGAGCTCTGTACTTTAATTGAGTTGTATGCCAGACCAACCTTTAACGTTTATTGTAAAAATGTCCAGGATATTGGCCAGAGCAAACAAAACAAACTTCCTTAATATCCTTTCATATGTAGCATTCATGGATGATCTTGTGGCCTTTACTAAGGTCTGAACCACCTTGGATGAGAATCCGTGCACCTCTAGTCCGGCCAATTCAATAGCCAGGCTAATAAAAAGTCTCACTGGATTGGATTGCTGCCATTGACATTGATAAAAGATCTTATTTGCCTGTAAATGGGATTGGTGGTGCTGATGACATATGGAGGAGCAGGGAAAACAAAGCCTTTTTGGCAGGTGGAAATAACCTATATGGCACCAATGTGTTTGGTCCAATTGTTTAGAAGCACCTTCATAATCAAGGACACCAGAGGAAGACAAAGACCAAACAAAAAATCCCATGGCACTGTGAACCCATCTTCTATCACTTCGCCTTTGTACCTTGTTGCAAATACTGGAAGCTGAGCGTTCAGTGGAGTCTCTATGAGAACTACAGCTGTAATGCCCCATAGAGCCAATACTGGTTGAGGTACTCATTGTTGGAAAAGAATCTGCCCAACTAATCCGTTAGTCGATTCTTCTTTCCCGGCAAGGGAAAGATCTAGGTGTTCTGGTAGATCATAAGCTTAATAAAAGCATGCAATGCCAAGCTGCAGTTTCCATAGAGAGCAAAGTCCTTTCTTGTATTAAGAGAGGAATGGACTCCAGAGAGAGAGATATAATTTTGCCCCTGTACAGATCATTAGTAAGACCTCATCTGGAATATGCAGTTCAGTTTTGGCCACCAGTTTTCAAAAAGTATATTGGGAACTGGAGAAAGTGCAGAGAAGGGCAACCAAACTTATAAGAGGAATGGAGGAGCTCAGCTATGAGGAAAGATTGGAGGAACTGAATTTATTCTCTCTTGAAAAGAGGAGATTATGGGGGATATGATCAACATGTACAAATACATAAGGGGTCTATATAGTGAACTTGGGGTTGGGTTATTCACTTTAAGGACATCAAAGAGGACAAGGGGGCTTTCTTTACATCTAGAGGAAAAGAGATTTCATTTCCAAATTCAGAAAGGTTTCTTCACAGTAAGTGCTGTGAAAATGTGGAATAGACTCCCTCCAGAGGTGGTTATGGCCAGCTCAGTAGATTGCTTTTAAAAAGGCATGGATTCTTTCTTAGGTGTACATAATATAATAGGGTACTAATATTTATAGGTAAAGTCGATCCAGGGAATATCCGATTGCCTCTCGGGGGATCAGGAAGGGATTTTTCCCCCTGCTGTAGTAAATTGGATCATGCTTTGCTGGGGTTTTTTGCTTTCCTCTAGATCAACTGTGGGTATAGGATTGTGTATATGGGATTGTATGGTTGTGTTTTTTTTTTTTTGGTTGAGCCAGATGGACTTGTGTGTTTTTTCAACCTGACAAACTATATAACTATGAAAGTAGACCGTCGTTAACTGCATAAGCAGGTCTCTGCCCAGTGAAAAGTTTCTGTTGCGAGGTGTAACAGGAAAATACTCTTGATGCCCTCTTGGTAGGCAATGTAGGCTACTGCTATCTTGTTATCAATCATCAACTTCACTCAGGCCCCCTTAGAGAAGACCCTGAAAGACTTGCAATGCTAGAAAAACTGCCTTACATTTAAGACAATTGGAGTGTTTGCATTCCACCGGGATTCAATGGCCTTACACCTGTCTCAGACTGGAGAATGGCATCCAACATCAAAATGATCCCATCTCCCGGGCTGAGAGGCAGGCCCCCAAAGAGGCACACTGATGATGTCCAAAATTCCAGTTCTTGCTAAATTCATGCAGACACAACGCCCTTCTGACTTATAGACAGCCCCTCCCATTGACTGAGGAAGGTGAACTGAACTCCCCCATGTGCCACCTGGCCCAAGGCACTAGACATGTGCAATTCCTTTAGGTCTGAATATAAATTCGGACACATTTTGGGTTAAAAATTTGTTTAATTTCACTTCGTACATTTGTTTTCTAACGGATTCCAAATTTTGGGAACTAATCAAATTCTCGCCCCCACCCCCCTTCCTGGCCCCCTGGGCTGCATGCTCGGATAAGGTTCTGGTATGGATTTTGGGGGGGACCCCACGCCTGTTTTTTTTTTTTACATTTTGTTTGGCGTAGAAATTTCCCTTAAAACCCATACCAGACCCGAAGGTTGTTTTCTGAATTTTTCATTGCCGTTATTCTTTTGTTTCTAATTCAGCTGTCAGCGAGGAAGCCCGCTGACAGCTGATGAGTCATCGGTTGTTAAGGACACGGCGGCTGGTTTCCTGGCCCGCTCCTTAAAGTGGAGCTCCAGCCCTCCCACCAAAAAATGAAAGTCAGCTGCTACAAATACTGTAGCGGCTGATTTTTAACATTAGGACACTTACCTGTCCAGGGATCCGACGATGTCGGCACCCCAGCTGATTTTTCAATCGGCTCTCAGGTATTGCTGCCGCCATTTCTTGTAGGAGAAACCATCAGTGAAGCCTTGTGGCTTCACAGTGGGTTCCCTACTGTGCTTTGTGAATGGCCCAGTGACTGGGAAAGGAGGAAGGGGGGCAAACTTCCACGGCGAGGTACCCCGGAAGTAGGGATGGGTGCCTGTAAAAACAGGTACCCACTCCCCCCCACCCCCAAAAGGCCATTTTCTCTCAAATATTGTTCACCAATCTGTCAAAATCTGTGTTAGTGAGCACTTCTCCTTTTCCGAGGTAATCCATCCACCTCACAGGTGTGGGATATCAAGATGCTGATTAGACGGCATGATTATTGCACAGGTGTGCCTTAGGCTGCCCACAATAAAAGGCCACTCTAATGTGCAGTTTTCTCACACAGGACAATGCCACAGATGACGCAAGTTTTAACCACTTGCCGACCGCCGCACGACTATCTACGTCGGCGGTCAGCCCCTCACAGGCAAACTAACGTAGGGCTACGTTGCTTGCTTGTGAGGGTCTAGGGAGCGAGCGCGCGCCCCCCGGGGCGCGCTCCCGCTCCCGCGTGGTCACGGACCCCCCCGCGCGTGTGACCAGCGGACCCGATGTCCGCCGGTCACTCGGCGATCGGCGGGGGAGAGGGAGAATGTCAGGCAGCTTGTGTAAACAAACTGCCTGTCATTCTCCTCGCTGCAAAGACACTGATAAAACGGATCTGGTATGTAGATCCGTTGATCAGTGTCCTTACAGCTAGAGCCACAGCCAATCACAGTAGAAACCACGCCCCTAGGGACACACACAGCCCCTCCCTTCCAAATAAAGTTAACCCCTTCACTACCAGTGTATTTTTACAGTAACAGTGCATATGTATAGCACTGATTACTGTAGAAATGTCACTGGTAACCCCAAAAGTGTCAAAAATGTCAGTCAAGGGTCCGATCTGTCCGCCGCAATGTCGCAGTACCGCAAAAAAAATCGCAGATCGCCGCCATTACGCGTTAAAAAAAAAAACAACAAAAATGACAAAAATCTTTCCCTTTGTTAGTAAACGCGATAACTTTTGCGCAAACCAATCAAAATACGCTTTTTGCGATTTTTTTTACCAAACATAGGTAGCATAAAATAAATTGGCCGAAAATTTTTAAAAATTTTGATTTTTACATTTTTTTTGGGGGGAATTTCATATAAAAAAATGTGAAAAATATTGCTATTTTTGCAAAATTGACGCTCTTTTTTTGTTTATAGCGCGTGATCAAAAAATCGCACAGGTGATCAAATACCACCAAAAGAAAGCTCTGTTTGTGGGAAAAAAAGGACGTCAAATTCGTTTAGGTACAGCATCGCACGACCGCGCAATTGTGCGTTAAATTCACGCAGTACCGAATCGCAAAATACCCCCTGGTCGGAATGGGGGTAAAATCTTCCGGGGCTTAAGTGGTTAAGGGAGCGTGAAATTGGCATGCTAACTTCAGGAATGTCCACCAGAGCTGTTGAATTGAATGTTCATTTCTCCACCATAAGCCGTCTTCAAAGGCGTTTCAGGGAATTTGGCAGTACATCCAACTGATGAAACAAAAAGTGTCAGCGCTGTTGTAAATACACCAATATAATAGAAGCTATTATGCAATAAAAGTGCTACTGTGCAAATAAAGTGCAATGAAGTGACTTAATGCAATAGTGCCTGTAAACAATACTCATAAATATCAATCAATATAATTGCACACATCAATAAAGTCCATAAAAGTGCTCTGAGTGCTAAGTAAATCCGATCCTTAAGGTGCTTCAAACGTACAGCCTGGTAAGAGCTTGGCTCGCATTCTCCGTGACCAAAATAAAGAGGATTCTCCATGGTAAAAGTACGTTTTAAAAGATTTATTGAATAAATATCCACTTACATATAAATAAAAACTGTTCTGCTGTGTGCGGCTTGGTGGTTCCTGTATGTCTCGGCATGCGTTCCACCGGCCGGAAATGACTTTGTACGCTTGGTATCACACTAGACGCGTTTCGCCCTCCCACAAGGCGTTATCGTAGTATGGTACTCTCAGTCTCAGATACTCTTCATGTTCCCCGCCGCCGCCCAGGTCACGTGTGTCCCGCTTCCTCTCTCCTCCAGCCTGAGCTGAGGCTCTCAAGGGATTGCTATGCTCTTCATACTCCCTTGGATAATCACTAAGCTCTTGTAAGAGCTTGTTCCTGCTTCACTCTCTGTGGAAAGAGAGGTTCACCCACTGGAACCTGGAGCCTTGTCGTAGGTCCAGGGTAGGTAGAGGACAGCGAGACCACAACCAAGCTGTTTGTGGGGTCTGAGGTGGTTATGGTGTCTGGTGGAGTGCTTGGAGCCCTCGGGAAGCACTTGGAGCATCCATCAACGGAGGTACCCAGTTGGGGTGACGGTTGACCTGTTACACTGACCTGCATGTAAATGGAAAAATATGGGTTATGGCTTGTGTTTAACGTAAACACATTGCTAATAGTACTAGCTATATGTTTATAGCTAAAATATTGATATTTGCACTGTTTAGCACAGAAAATGATCATTTTAGGTATTTTTTTGCAGTGTCAGTAAAAAATGCGACTCTGTTAGTAAATTTCATGATTTTTGCCAGTAAAAAATTGGTGCGGTTTGTAAATTTTGATGTCCTGCCAGTGAATTTCACTTCAGGGGGTTTGCAGCACTGGTATACTGAAGTATAATTACAAGCATTTCATAAGTGTTGAAGGCTTTTATTGACAATTTCATTACGTTTATGCAAAGAGTCAGAATTTGCAGCGTTGACCCTTCTTTTTCAAGACCTCTGCAATTCTCCCCATTCAACTTCTGGGCCACAACCTGACTGATGGCAGCCCATTCTTGCATAATCAATGCTTGCAGTTTGTCAGAATATGTGAGTTTTTTTTGTTCACCCGCCTCTTGAGGATTGACCACAAGTTCTCAATGGGATTAAGGTCTGGGGAATTTCCTGGCCTTGGACTCAAAATTCCAATGTTTTGTCCCCCAAGCCACTTAGTTATCACTTTTGCCTTATGGCAAGGTGCTCCATCATGCTGGAAAGGGCATTGTTCCTCACCAAACTGTTCTTGGATGGTTGGGAGAAGTTGCTCTCGGAGGATGTTTTTGTACCTTTCATGGCTGTGTTCTTAGGCAAAGTTGTGAGTGAGTCCTCTCCCTTGGCTGAGAAGCAACCCGACACATGAATGGTCTCAGGATGCTTTACTGTTGGTATGACACAGGACTGATGGTTGCTCTCACCTTTTCTTCTCTGGACAAGGTTTTCTCTGGATGCCCCAAACAATCAGAAAGGGGATTCATCAGAGAAAATGACTTTAACCCCAGTTCTCAGCAGTCCAATCCCTGTACCTTTTGCAGAATATCACTCTGTCCCTGATGTTTGTCCTGGAGAGAAGTACCTTTTTTGCTGCCCTTATTGACACCAGGCCTTCCTCCAAAAGTCTTCTCCTCACTGTGAATGCAGATGCACTCACACCTGCCTGCTGCCATTCCTGAGCAAGCTCTGCACTGGTGGTGCCCCGATCCCAGCTGAATCAACTGTAGGAGAGGGTTCCGGTCCTTGCTGGACTTTCTTGGGTACCCTGAAGCCTTCTTCACAACAATTGACCCCTCAATCTTAGTGGCAGCAATATCCTTGCCTGTGAACCCCTTTTTGTGCAAAGCAATGATGACTGCACATGTTTCCTTGCAGGTAATCATGGTTAACAGAGGAGGAACAATGATTTCAAGCACCACCCTCCTTTAAAGCTTCCAGCCTGTTATTTTAACTCAATCAGCATTACAGAGTAATTTCCAGCCTTGTCCTCGTCAACACTGACACCTGTGTTAACTAGAGAATCACTGACATGATGTCAGCTGGTCCTTTGGTGGCATGGCTGAAATGCAGTGGAAACTTTTTTTTTTTGGGGGCGATTAAGTTCATTCTCATGGCAAAGAGACTTTGCAATTAATTGGATTAATTGCAATTCGTCTGATCACTCTTCATAACATTCTGGAGTATATGCAAATTGCCATCATAAAAATGGAAGCAGCAGACTTCGTGAAAATGTAATATTTGTGTCATTCTCAAAGCTTTTGGCCAGGGCTGTACTTTCCAAAAAGGGGTTATTTGGGGGAGAGGAGGGGGGGGGGGGTATTTGTACTGTCCTAGTGTTTTTGGGCCACAAGAAATCAGATGACAGCCGTCAGGATTGATCGATTTTCAGATATATACTATATTACCTTGCTTTGTGCAAGTTCCCCTCCACCAAATGATTTAGACCAGTGCACAAAGCAAGGTCCATAAAGACATGGATGAGTGAGTTTGGGGTGGAGGAACATGACTGGCCTGAGCAGAGTCCTGACTGACGTCAACCTGATAGAACCCCTTTGGGGTGTATTAGAGTGTAGACTGCAAGCCAGGCCTTCACGTCCACATCAGTGCCTGACTCACAAATGCACTCCTGGAATAATGGTCAAAATTCCCATAAACCAGAGGTGTAACTAGAACCTTCAGGGCCCCGGTGCAAGAAATCATGAAGGGCCCCCCTGACCCGCCCCCCCCCTTCATCCAAGCTCCGGGCTTCCAGTTCTGGGAAGGCGTACATGGACATCCCTCCAGAATCCTGCCTTCCACGTGCCCCCTGGGGCACACATCCAGCATGCTCTGTGACTGCTGTGTTCTTCGGACAATCTCAGTGGCCCTTTACCATGTGATCAACTGATCACATGTAAACAGACTTGTCTGTTATCAGTACTCCTTTCTTCCTATGCTGTGTGTGTGTGAGAAAAGGAGAGCTGGAAACCAGCAAGACTGTCAGTACATTATTTACACTGATAATCATGGTTCAGATCATCAGTGTCCTGATTATCAGTGCAGCCCCATCAGTGCTGCCTCTCAGTGCTTCCTATCAGTGCTCATGAATGCCGCCTATCAGTGCTCATCAATGACGCCTATCAGTGCCCATTAGTGCTGCCTATCAGTGCCAACTATCAGTGCTCACGAATGCTGCCTATCAGTGCTGATGAATGCCACTTATCAGTATTTCCTATCAGTGCCACCAATCAGTGCTCATACATACTGCCTATCAGTGCCACCTGTCAGTGCTCATCAATGCCCATAAGTGCTGCCTATTAATGCTCATCAATGCTGCCCATCAGTGCTCATTAGTGCTGCCTATCAGCTTCACCTATCAGAACTCATCAATGCTGCCTATCAGTGCCACTTATCTGTGCTCATCGGTTTTGCATATCAGTGCCACCAATCAGTGCTCTTCAATACCGCCTATCAGTGCTCATCAATGCCCATCAGTGCTGCCTATCAGTGCTCATCAATGCTGCCTATCAGCACCCATCAGTGCTGCCTAGCAGTGCCATCAATCAGTCGTCATTAATACCGCCTATCAGTGCTCATCAATGCCTGTGTTGGGACTCACCATCACTGGGAGTGAAAGACAGGTACTTAATGGAAACTGAGAATATGGTTTGGATTGCTTTAAGTGAGACAGTGATATTTGTCAGCCATGTATCTCAAGAAATATGTGAGAACTATTCCTGGCCTGTTTGATTCTAAACATGTTCATTTAAAGAGCTAATCACATTGGCCTCTGTTCCATGTTTTTTGATGTAAGAGACGGACAGTCTGTTACTGGCAGGCTCTTCCTATTGTCTGTGTATTGAGGTGTGATGTGTATTCTGTTAAGCCCCTCTGTCCCATTTTGGTAATTGTTAATGAACTCACATGTTGTTTCTGTCCAGATGGCTAGATAATTAGTTCAGGTTAATTTTTATTTCTGTATACAATTTCATCTGCATATGATAATGTAATCAGGCAACCCCTGACCTGATGGGGTAATTTGATCAGAAGGGGTATCCATGCTGTATATAAATTCTGTGTGACTGTTCAATAAAGGAGAAGGTTCAAGAACAAGCTAATTTGTCGGCTAGCTTTGTATGGAGCGGCTGGAATATTTGATATCTATGTTCAAGACTGAAGGAAGCCGTATACTGATGGAAGTCCACAAGCACAGTGTGGGTCGCAGTTCCGTTACAATGCCCATCAGTGCCAACTATCAGTGCTCATCAATGCTGCCTATCAGTGCTTATCAGCAGTACTCTGAGCTGAGAGTGTCTCTCTCATATAGCTCAGACTCCTGTGTGCACCGCGAGAAGGATGAAGCTAAACAGCTGAATGTGATCATTCACACTTCCCACAGTGCACACAGGAGAGGGGTGGGAGGAGCAGATCGGCTGTCTTCTATCTGTGCGAGATAGGAGGGACTGTCAGTATAGACTCTTAGCCATTGACAGAACGGGCGGGCAGGGACGGGCCCCCTCCTCTCACAGTGACCGCACCCTCCCCTCGCAGTGACAGAACGGGCTGGCGGGGACAGGCCCCCTTCTCTCGCAGTCACCGCTCCCTCCCCTTACAGTGACAGAACAGGTGGATGGGGCAGGCCTCCTCCCCTCGCAGTGACAGAACGGGTGGGTGGGGATGGACCCCCTCCCCACGCAGTGACAGAACTGGCAGACGGGGCGGGCCCATTCCTTTCACAGTGAACGACCCTCCCCTCGCAGTGACATAATAGGCGGGTGGGGGCAGGCCCCCTACTCTTGCAGTGACCGCCCCCTCCCCTCGCAGTGACAGAATGACAGGCCCCCCCCACAGTGGCGGAACTCCGGGGCCTAGTTGCAAGTGCGACTGCTGTGACCCTGGTAGTTCCACCACTGCCATAAACACACCCCTAAACCTTGTGGACAGCCTTCCCAGAAGAGTTGAAGCTGTTATAGCTGCAAAGCGTGGGCCAACTCGATATTGAACCCTACGGACTAAGACTGGGATGCCATTAAAGTTTATTTGCGTGTAAAGGCAGGTGTCCCAATACTTTTGGTAATATAGTGTATATATAAACATTGGCAAAAAATGACAGTGCTGTATATAGGTGTATCCAAATAAATACTATTACAATTATTAGTATTATTAATACTATTACTAGGTAAAGTTGATCCAGGGAATATCCGATTGCCTCTCGGGGGATCAGGAAGGAATTTTTTTCCCCTGCTGTAGCAAAGTGGATCATGCTTTGCTGGGTTTTTTCGCCTTCCTCTGGTTCAACTGCGGTTATAGGATTGTGTATATGGGATTGTATGGTTGGGTTTTCAATACTGTTTTTTTTTTTTTTTTTTTTTTTTTGGTTGAACCAGATGGACTTGTGTCTTTTTTCAACCTGACTAACTATGTAACAATCCTTCAAAGTGCTTAAATCATAAATCCTACTGTGTGAAAGAAAAAGTATTAATAAATTGATATTGGAATATAGATAGTGATGTGGTAGCAAAAGGATCCCCTGGGGGTGGGACTTTGAATGGCAATGACCAGAGCTTGAGTAGATTTAATCAAATTTTATTCATACAGAAGTTTACATTCATGAAAAACATGTGAAAATCACTGTGTACAGTAATTGAACAAACACTTAATGGTTAAAATCAAGTGGCCAAGAAATACATCACAGATAAGAAAGATTTCTGGAAAAGAAGGGACCAGACGCGTTTCGGTTGTTAACCTTTCTCAGTGGTCCAGCAGGAAAGAATCTCAGACTAAAGATGTAAAACATATTGCAGTCATTAGAAAGAATACAGTAGAGTGATATTGCATATAAAGACATTTATCTCCGTATTTTATACAAAATGTCTGCTACACCCATATAGGGCTACCAAACTTCATAATGTAGATTCATATCTGAGTTAAAACATACCTTGGGGACACATCTTAAGTGTGATGTGAGAAAAAGGGCCACAATGCATAAAAACGAAGCCAAGAAAGAACCTATGGCTCGTGCTATCAGAAAGAGTCGCCAGGTATCAGCTTCTCCAGGTCTGTATCTTGCCTTGAAAGGGATTTTGTACCGAATTTAGGTGTCTGATGGTAGGCCGAACCTCTCCTCTACTACATTGCTACTAGTGATAAGTACCCCACAGGGGAAACCTCTATAACCTTCATACTAAAGCTTACACTATCTAGCTCTGCATACTAAGGACTATTACTACATCTGCACTAACTAAGATTGCTAGCTCTTGAGCCTAATACCATCTGCTCTTGCACTGGGTTGGTCTATCCTGTATGTTCACCTGCTACTCTATCATCTGCTACCATACATGATTGCTAAACCTATCTGCATCCCATCTGCTACTATCTTACTTTCAAGAACATTCCTTTCAAGTGTCTGTCATCTACCATCTCTATCCAACCTGTCTCTTCAGCCTATCATCACTATATTACTATACATATGTCACTCTAGGAACATCTTATTGTGTGTGTATTTACTTGCTGAATTGAGACTATCCACACATGATGAGTCTTGGGAGTTGGGATTGGTGTCTCAGCGTTTCTCTACATGACTACTGAAGTGGAATATTTCTGCAGCTGTAAATCCACATTATACATAAAACTCAGAAGCGTTACATTTGGACACTATAAGCACCTTTATTCACATATTAGCACTTTTATATTTACCTGCTGTTTATATATGTGCATTGAATGAGCACTTGTCACTTTATTTCACCTTCAGTTTATTCAGTTATAGCAAAGTTATAGCAAAGTCCATGTTTGTGATGATAGCACTAGAGCACTTTATGTAGATTTTATGATATACTGGAAGCAATACACCTTTATTGTTTTATTCTAGGTCACTTTTGAAGTGTAGAGGTTTATGATTTTATACTGACTTTGCACACCATCACAGAGATTATTTATTCTTATTTAATATCACTATATACTCTTTTACACTATTGAATGAAGATCATTTAAGCCCTCCCTGGAGCGCGATACCCTCCCCCCCCCCCCTTTTTAAATAAATTGATATTGTATCAAAAAAAAAAAAGGAAAAACTTTTGTACTTATCTGAATGTGTGAAAAAGTGTTCTGGTGCTTTCGTAAATACCCAAATATGAATGTGTTAAACTAATTCAACAAACATATAACAAATGTAACAGAAAGACGTTACAATGTTTCAAAGAAATTTCCACAAGGAAACAATTCCTTTGAAATTATGTGAATAAAGTGTCCAAAAATAGTGTCAAATGAAAATCAAAATAAAACTTAAAATAAAAGATTATTGTGTGTTCCTCTTGTCTTCTTACATAATGGCTGGTAATATAATAAACCAGCATGCAAGCTTTTTCTTTTGTAGGGAGTGACAGCCCTCTGGATCAATCTTTTAAAACTCTCCTTTCTCACTCTCAATGAATATCTCAGGCAAGGAGGAAATCAATGAAAGAGAAAATAACTCGGCATAGCGTAAGATCTTTTAAAAGTATTCCCACTTTATTAAAAACAGTTTAACCACTTTACAACTGCTCACAGTAATATTACTGCGGCAGAGTGGCTCGTTATCGTCTGACGACGTAGTACTACGTCGTCAGACACTCCCCCTTCTGGGCGGCGCTTGCGCGCCGCCGGAGGCACGCTCCCGCTGTTTTCATTCACAGCGGGAGTCGGGCCAGGGGAGGAGCAGCGGCGATCGCCGCTGCTCTTACCCGATCGTCGGGGATCGAGTCTGGAGATCCGCCCGCTGTGTGTAAACACAGCGGGCGGATCTCCATAGTGACAGGGAGTGACAGATCGGACTGTTCAGCATAGCTGGACATCCGATCTGTCCATGACTCACTCAGTCACCTCCCCCCCTACACGTCAGTAAGCACCAGGCATACATTAACCCCTCCCTCTCCAATAAAATTAACCCCTTCCCTGCCAGTGTCATTTTTACAGTAACAGTGCATATTTATAGCACTGATTACTGCAGTAATGTCACTGGTACCCCCAAAAGTGTCAAAAATGTCAGTCAAGGGTCCGATCTGTCCGCCGCAATGTCGCAGTCCCGCAAAAAAAATCGCAGATCGCCGCCATTAAGCGTTAAAAAAAAAACACCAAAAATGACAGAAATCTTTCCCTTTGTTAGTAAACGCAATAACTTTTGCGCAAACCAATCAAAATACGCTTATTGCGATTTTTTTTTTACCAAACATAGGTAGCATAAAACAAATTGGCCAAAAATTTTTAAAAAAATTGTTTTTTACATCTTTTTTGGGGGGAATTTCATATAAAAAAATGTTAAAAATATTGTTATTTTTTCAAAATAAACACTCTTTTTTTGTTTATAGCGCAAAAAGTAAAAATCGCACAGGTGATCAAATACCACCAAAAGAAAGCTCTGTTTGTGGGAAAAAAGGACGTAAATTTCGTTTGGGTACGGCGTCGCACGACCGCGCAATTGTCAGTTGAAGTCGCACAGCGCCGAATCGCAAAAAGTGGCCTGGACGGAAGACAGCAAAATCCTCCGGTGGTAAAGTGGTTAAACTCACATTTAAAAGTGTCTCCACTGACACGAGTGTAAACAGCATTAGATGATATGCAGGCTGGCTCCAACTTCTCAGCTACTGCGAGCCGACCCGACTCAATGTGATAGCAATCTCTCCAGTTACGTTTCGTCTTTAGACGTCTTCACAGGGCATTTGGCACTATTTTTGGACACTTTATTCACATTATTTCAAAAGAATTGTTTCAATGGATTAGGAACACTAATAATATATGTATGCACTTGTGGATATTTCTTTGAAACATTGTAACATCTTTCTGTTACATTTGTCATGTTTGTTGAATTCATTTAACACATTCATATGTGGGTATTTATGAAAGCACCAGAACACTTTTTCACACATTCAGATAACTAAAAAAAAAAAAAAATGTATTCTTTTCTTTGATACAATATCAATTTAGTAATATTTTTTTCTTTCACACACTAGGATTTATGATTTAAGCACTTTGCAGGATTGTAATAGTATTTATTTGGATATACCTATATACAGTGCTGTCATTTATTGCCTATATTTGTGATTGAGAGATTCTCAATAAGATAGCAGCAGTATCAGGTAAAAAGCAATTATCACCTAGGCGCAGTCATTTGTTATCCATCTTTTTATATATAAAGATGTTTATTGAATCTATATATTCTATATACCCTGTGGAATAGTTCATATACATTTTTTTAATCTATATACTCTGTATACCCTGTATAATAGTTAATTATACAACTTTAACACACCTTAGATATTTCACATGTTTTATTACATTTATAGCTAACTATTTTTTCCAATCACAACTCATATATACATTTTCTATAATACTCAATTTACATATTTTATGCAGAATATCATTTTTTTATTGTTTTTATTAATAAATACACGTATGTGTCTCTGGTCCAGATCCATAGTGTATATACAGTGTGTATATATATATATATATATATATATATATATATATATATATATATACATATACACAGTGCATTGCGAAAGTATTTGGCCCCCTTGAACTTTTCGACCTTTTGCCACATTTCAGGCTTCAAACATAAAGATATAAAACTGTAATTTTTTGTGAAGAATCAACAACAAGTGGGACACAATCATGAAGTGGAATGAAATTCATTGGATATTTCAAACTTTTTTAACAAATAAAAAACTGAAAAATTGGGTGTGCAAAATTATTCAGCCCCCTTAAATTAATACTTTGCAGCGCCACCTTTTGCTGCGATTACAGCTGTAAGTCGCTTGGGGTATGTCTCTATCAGTTTTGCAGATCGAGAGACTGAATTTTTTGCCCATTCCTCCTTGCAAAACAGCTCGAGCTCAGTGAGGTTGGATGGAGAGCGTTTGTGAACAGCAGTTTTCAGTTCTTTCCACAGATTCTCGATTGGATTCAGGTCTGGACTTTGACTTGGCCATTCTAACACCTGGATATGTTTATTTGTGAACCATTCCATTGTAGATTTTGCTTTATGTTTTGGATCATTGTCTTGTTGGAAGACAAATCTCCGTCCCAGTCTCAGGTCTTTTGCAGACTTCATCAGGTTTTCTTCCAGAATGGTCCTGTATTTGGCTCCATCTATCTTCCCATCAATTTTAACCATCTTCACTGTCACTGCTGAAGAAAAGCAGGCCTAAACCATGATGCTGCCACCACCATGTTTGACAGTGGGGATGGTGTGTTCAGGGTGATGAGCTGTGTTCCTTTTACGCCAAACATAACGTTTTGCATTGTTGCCAAAAAGTTTGATTTTGGTTTCATCTGAGCAGAGCACCTTCTTCCACATGTTTGGTTTGTCTCCCAGGTGGCTCGTGGCAAACTTTAAACAACACTTTTTATGGATATCTTTAAGAAATGGCTTTCTTCTTGCCACTCTTCCATAAAGGCCAGATTTGTGCAGTATACGACTGATTGCTGTCCTATGGACAGAGTCTCCCACCTCAGCTGTAGATCTCTGCAGTTCATCCAGAGTGATTATGGGCCTCTTGGCTGCATCTCTGATCAGTCTTCTCCTTGCATGAGCTGAAAGTTTAGAGGGACGGCCAGGTCTTCGTAGATTTGCAGTGGTCTGATACTCCTTCCATTTCAATATTATCGCTTGCACAGTGCTCCTTGGGATGTTTAAAGCTTGGGAAATCTTTTTGTATCCAAATCCAGCTTTAAACTTCTCCACAACAGTATCTCGGACCTGCCTGGTGTGTTCCTTGTTCTTCATGATGGTCTCTGCGCTTTAAACGGACCTCTGAGACTATCACAGTGCAGGTGCATTTATACGGAGACTTGATTACACACAGGTGGATTCTATTTATCATCATTAGTCATTTAGGTCAATATTGGATCATTCAGAGATCCTCCCTGAACTTCTGGAGAGAGTTTGCTGCACTGAAAGTAAAGGGGCTGAATAATTACGCCCAATTTTTCAGTTTTTTATTTGTTAACAAAGTTTGAAATTTCCAATAAATTTCATTCCACTTCATGATTGTGTCCCACTTGTTGATTCTTCACAAAAATTCCAGTTTTATATCCTTATGTTTGAAGCCTGAAATGTGGCAAAAGGTCAAAAAGTTCAAGGGGGCCGAATACTTTCGCAATGCACTGTATATATATATATATATATATATATATATATATATATATATATATATATTTGTTAATTTTTTATGTTGTTGTCTGTGATCCCGCTGAGGAGATTCACCCTCTCTATTTGTCCTGGTGACCACTGTCACTCAGACAGAAAGTCATGAAAACTCAACTTTTTACAATTGTTACCAGAACCAATTACCAATGACACAAGTTTAACAACATATTTCCTCTTGCTTTGACTTCCTTTTGTGTCATCGGGGTAGAAAGTAAATGGGGAATCTCCCCAATAGGACAATGAAAAAAAAATACTAAAGGGGGTTATAACCAGAACCCCTATATATATATATAAATATATAAGAAGATAAAAGCCATTTGGCCAGCTCAGGTGATGTTCCTAGATAGCCCATCCCCATGAATAAGTCTGAAACTGGAGGACTGATTCATTCTAGTTGTGACATCAAAACATACTTTTTTTTTAGCTCTTTTTATGTAACAAGGGCAATCAAACAGGGAAAAAAAAAACATTACACGTATCTGATTTTGGTGAGGTCATTATTCACAACAGTGCAGAAGAATGAGGAAACCAATCAAGTAAAATTGAACTGGTTAACATTGATTGCAGGAAGAAACACTTTGGAAATTCTCAACAGTTTAGAGAAAAAGTCACCGCCCTAAGAGGTATCACTTACTATAAAGCTGTCACCTGCAGGCAATCTGTCATCTCCGAGCACAGAGCAGCTTCTACCGAACAGGTAAGCCTCTTATTATTGAAACTGATTGTCTTAGAGTTGAGCCTTCAGAGTCTTGGTATTTCTAGGTTCTTGCAGAGAGATTCTTATTTTTTTTTTTTACAATATTGATTTGATTTTGAGGAAAAACAATGCAGAGATAATAACCTATGAATTTATCTCAGGATTATAGAGTACATAAAGGCAATGCAAACATATAGCGCATCAACCTAAAGTTCACCAAAACAGGTTGTGGTAGCTTCTTAATGTCAAAGTCTTACTCCAAGACCTGCGAAGATGCGAGATTGGGGTATGGAGGATTGCATATGGTGGTAGATGGAATCTAAGCCTTTTTCCAATAAAGATCAAGTATTGGTATAAAGCTAAGTATACACAAGTAAAACATTTTTTATTAAAATTTATACCAAAATTCTTGGGAAAATTTGTAAAACTCTTCTCAAGGAAAGTACCACACGAAGTTAACTTTATAACCCTTTAGTTCATATCTTCTTAGAGTACGGTGTTCAGATTTTAACAGTGAGGGAAGAAGAATAAAGAGTGATGTAGACCTCTATGAAAGGGGGTATCAAAAAGGCATGATGAAGGCTACACATAACTGAGATATGGCCCTCAAGTAAGATTAGGAATTCCTAATTTTATATATTATCAGTGCTACCTGGGTAAGGATCTGTATCCTGCAAATGCTTTCATATAAAAAACATAGATCACTTAGATCCCTAAAGCCAAACTCCTAGCCAGGAGTTCCTTTGACAGTTATATTGCAGCCCTCAGAGCTCTTTCAGACAGTAGTTCGTATTTTCCTTACCTAGGTGCCAGAGGCGTAACTAGAACTTTCAGGGCCCTGATGCAAGAAACCATGAAGGGCCCCCCGGATCCCAAGCCTGGGGCTCTTCCCACTGATCCTGGGGCCCTTTACTCTCATTGCGAGGCCCTTTATTACGGTCCTGCAGTGGGACCCTTTCACAGGTTCTGCAGTGGGCCCCTTCCTGCCATCTTGGGGCCTCGCCATGTTGGTGGAATGCCAGGGTCCAGTCGCAAGTGTGACCTTTGCCATCCTGGAAGTTCACCCACTGGTGTCAGTAGTTTTTATTTTTTTGATATTTTAATTGTATTTTTTTTTATCATTTTATTTAATTTTTTTACAATTTCACTGACTATGACTCTGTCCATTCAGAAAAGGAAGGAGCTGGTAGATAACATATTTACCAACCCCTTCCTGGTTCTCTATTGTGACACATCCCCTGCAGCAGTCGGCAGGAGAGGGAAGGTAGGAAGCCGGAAGCACAGTGAGGAGTGACCTTTGCGATCCTGGAAGTTCACCCACTGGTGTCAGTAGTTTTTATTTTTTTGGTATTTTAATTGTATTTTTTTTATCATTTTATTTAATTTTTTTACAATGTCACTGACTATGACTCTGTCCATTCAGAAAAGGAAGGAGCTGGTAGATTACATATTTACCGACCCCTTCTTGGTTCTCTATTGTGACACATCCCCTGCATCAGCCGGCAGGAGAGGGAAGGTAGGAAGCCGGAAGCACAGTGGGGGGTGGGACCAGGGGAGCACACAGGGACCCAGAGACAGCAGAACACAAGTGAACTGGATAGGAGGAGCGGCGGGGGCAGCATACAGAGGAACCAATCTCCTCCAAGGAGGACAGTGATTTCTGGAGGACTGTCTTCTAGTAGTTAAAGGGTTTCCATACAAAAAAGGAGAAAAGCTGGTGCTATGGATGTAGGCTAAAACATTGTTTATTTTAGCATATGAACAATAGTAAAAAAAAAAATCCAACACGTTTCGGCCATCAGGCCTTAATCATGGCTAACACATAAGTGACAAAAAACAGCATAAATAGTGTAGACTAAATCACATGGTTAACCCCAAGGGTCACATGACCCAAAAAAGGGGTGGTGGCAAATATCAAAACATACAAAAGAAGAACATTATAAGCATTCAATTTGACTGAATGTATATAAAATCATGTATCACAAAGATAAAAAAGGAAAAGCATAAATATACTCAAAAAGTATACTGAAAAATAGAATAGAAATGTGTTGTGTGGTATCGCACAAACGGCAAACTTTTTAATAAGTAGAAGCTAGGCTGACCATCCAACACACATAAAAGAATTTAAATAGAAACAGATATCTGGAGGTATATACTTTTTTAGTATACTTTTTCAGTATATTTAATGCTGTTCCTTTTTTATCTTTGTGATACGTTGATTTTTTTATACATTCAGTCAAATTGTAATGTAAATTTGTAATGTAATGTATAAAAATGTAAATTTTTATACATTCATAGTGTTCTTCTTTTGTATGTTTTGATATTTGCCACCACTCCTCTTTTGGGTCATGTGACCCTTGGGGTTAACCTTGGGATTTAGTCTACACTACTGTGTTTAAGCTGTTTTGTATCACTTATGTGTTAGCCATGATTAAGGCTTGATGGCGGAAACTCGTTGGAATTTTATTTGACTGTTGTTCATATGCTAAAATAAACTATGTTTTAGCTGACGTCCATAGCACCAGCCTTTTTCCTTTTTTTGTATTGATTACATGGAGGTTTACAGAGACCTCACAGGCTGGGTTCTGTGTGTTTGAAGCTCACTAGACATTGCATAGGAGGTAGTAGCTCGGATGCACCTGTTTCAGTTAAATGGTTTGGTTTGTTCTTTTCACACTATTTCACTTTTCTTATTTTATGTTTTTGATCCTTTGATCTTTTATATTTATGGATTTTGCTGTGACACAAATCATTTTTAAGTAGGGAGTACAAATCAAAAAGCATTGCTTTGTAAAAGGTCTGTAATAGTGGAGGTAGCAGGGATGGCTTGGTTCACTCCAAACTCAGAAATTAGCGGTCATTGCTATCAATGACATTGACCTAATATGGTCATGAAAGGCCACTGACGTTGACCCTATATGGCCATGTGCCCATATCAGGTCAAAGACGTGTAGCACCCTTGTCTTTATGCAAGGTTGCTGTTAAATTTAGTTTGCTGAGCCTTAACTAGCTTGGTTGTAATTATTCTGTGATTAATTGGACTTCCCTTCTTGACCTGGTTTGACTGTGTTTCTCCCTTCCGTCAGTAGGTGGCACTGTAGCCTCTGGCACTAGAGTGAGAATTACAGTTAAACAAACTGTTAATGTCCATGTGTCCCTCAGCCAATCACAGTGTCACTACGGCATTATGGGGGATCTTATTTAAAGGATGGGAGGTCCAATGATCGGTCTCTTCCCGCCCGGACCCCCTTGGGGGAGGGTGTGTGCTGCTGTTTGCTGCTGACTAGGCCTGAAGCCTGAGGCCTGTCAGATACCTGGGATTCTGCTGAGGAGGGCCAGCGACCCACAAGGGAAAGATCATCCACAGACATCCAGTAACCTGTGTGAGTAACCTGCTTGTATCTTATGGAGGACAGCTGTCCAGACAGTACAGACCACCAAAAAGGGATTGTGTCTAGTGGAGAGAAGATGTCTCCCAGATCAATCTGAAGCTCATGGATACCTAATGATTCTCAAGGTCTACTATCCTGTACCGCTGTCTGAATAACCTGTCTTTTGCAATAGGAGTCTGCTTAATAGACTGTTCTTAAAGGGTGTCCTGGACCCTACCCCTCTCTCCCCCAGTTTATTCTTGTCCTGTTGAGAAGAAATAAACTATTCATTTACTTCAGCATAAAAGTGACTGGTGCCCAACATTTATTTTACCTGCATCACTACCCACCATGCCTGACAATCCACACCCACAGGAGGTATGTAGCCCACTCTGCCTCTGAAGGTCATCACTAGGCCCTAGGGGGTTCTGGGGGTCCGCTACAGACGTCACAAGCATCCCTGCCCCTTTGTGTATGCCAGCTGTAGGGTGGGGAATCCCCAACCCATAGCTCATTGCCCCAGCAATAACAGCTAACTTGCGGGTTCAGAACCCAAGCCCGAACCCAAGCTCATCCCAAGACGCATGTAACTTTTTTTTCCAGCCTATGATCATATGCCGAAGCATATCCTCAGTCTCAAACTATAGCTGGCCACACATGGATCCAAATTTGGCCAGTCCCTGCTGATCCAGCTGAATTTCGATCCATGTATGGGCAGGCTGATTGTACCCAAGTGGACCCATTCATACCAGCCTCAAATTTTTGGTATGCAACTACTCCTGGTAGCTATAGCCGCTAGCAGTAATCAGCTGGCAGAACACAATAACGCTGCGGGAGACTTTTCCCCATCAACACTGAATGTGTTGATGGGGAAATTAAGTGACTTTCTTTCCTTTCACCTATGGTGGAAGGAAATAAACTCAAATTATCTATGGGCTGCCTATCTCTTGCAGCATGTCTGCAGTCTCTGACATTTTTCTGTAGTATATAGTATTACATCCACTGAATATTTTGTGCCTCCCTTTAGCCATGTTCTGGGCCATGATTGAGGACCTTTATTTCAAGAACTTTAACCATCATTGACTTACAGTAGATCATTGAATACTAGCTTGTGGGTTGGTTGGGTAGTTGGTTGGGTGGTTGGTTGGTTAGTTGGTAATTAACACTGAATTTATAGTGTATGTAAAGCCACATTCTTAAACGTTTGTATAGAGTATGGAAGTGTTAAAGCCCCATCAGGTTTTTATTGGTGTCTATGACTATGCTGGGGAGGGTCACCCTCTCTATTTGTCCTGGTGTCCTTTGTCACCAATACGGAAAATGATAGCAAATTGTGAGGGGAATTTTTTTCAAATGAGTCACCTGTTCCTTTGAAAAAATAAAAAATGTAAGAAGGGATTTCCTTGTTGCTTTGAAGAGTTACCATTGTAGTTTCTATTGTGTCTTTGACAAGGAAAGTGAAGGGAATTCTCCCTAATGAAACACAAGACCGCAAATAAAAAAAAAAACCTGACTGGAGTTTTAACCATCCTCTACCTTATTCAAAACTAAAAATATTCTTTACATACATTTTGCAGATGGAAAACTTGTGTTTTTTGTGGCACCAAGCTAAGCAATATTCATATACAGATTTATTGTAATAACAGATTGTTTTACAAAGCCAACACACTTTGAGGGCTGCAGCTCCCCCTCTTCGTCAAACTACTAGAACCAGCTAGTGGCAAAAGTTGTGCTAACCCACAACATTGTAAAAAACACCCAACAATACACTTACTTCTCAATCCGCATACATTGATTTGTTATGTTTTCTTAAGCTCTGATTAAGGGGGCTACAGCCCGAAACATGTAGTCTGAGATGGAAATAAACTTTTATATGGACTTAAATATTATGCTTTAGTTCTAAATTCACTTTTTTACTTCTAGGGTGGGTAAAAAGTGAGAGGCAGGCTTTATATCTTAATTACTCCACCTAATTAAATAGGGGCTCTAAAAAGGTTTTCATACAGGGGCCCTTTGCTGACTATGTATGAAACTGTGCATGCATGCTCCTCCCTTGTCTGTACTTCCATGTGACACTGATCCTGTTTTCCCATGGGGGAATATAGCCCTAACCCTGTTCAGTGTTTGAGTTGCCAGTTACCAAGCCATCACTTAGGGGTGGGGATGAGCTTTCAAAAAGTTGATACATGCACAGGAAGCTGTGCATTAAGCTGGCCATAGATGTATCAAGTCTTGGCCAGCAAAGCATGGACAAGCCGAGATTGGAACCATCTATGGGCAGGCTGGTTGTACCCAGGTCGATCCATTGAGCGACTTGGGTACAACCAGCCTGGAGAATTGTTTACATGCTAGCAGTAATCATTGTATTCTGCCAGCCGGGAAGGCTCTCTGCACACCTGTGGTGGAAGGAAAGAAAACGGAATCATCTATGTCTTGCCTTCGGGTGGTAGCAGAGTATGGACTAGGTGTCACTGGGCACTTAATATCAGGGGCTATGTAGCTATGTGTCATGGGGACCCATAGCAAAAAATATTAGGGGACCCTCTGCCTCTCTTCTCCTCAAAGGTAATCATTCTAATGGGGACAGATGACCAAGAACCAGATGGGAGATGTGGAATTTTGTGAATCTGTCATTAGAAAGTGATAGTTAAGAGTGTGGCTCTAAATTCTGGGGTAGGCTCTTGACACTTACTAGAGCAGAAGATGCCACTTGGATGGGCAATGATAGGTCTATGACAGACATCACTAAATGGTGGACCTCAATCTGGATCTGGACCAGGACACTGTTCCATCAAGACCTCCACAGTCCCACCATTTAGCAGCCGGTTTTTCCCCCAGCGTCCATCACTGTAGTTATCACAGCAGAGCTAAGAGCTGCAGGCAGAATGATTCTGGACAAAGAGCAGAAGCTGCTGGAGTTAACTTTTCAAGTTGACCAGCCTGTGATTGGTTGCTAGGATGCAGGGTGGTCCTAGCAACCAATCCTCAGCTTGTTAATCTGAAAAGTTTTTTCCGGCATCTCCCGCTTCTGCCCTGCCTCCAGAACTGTTCTAACTCCAGCTTTTTGCTCTGCTGTACACATGAGTAAAGGTAGGAGAGCAAAAGGGCAGAGCTGGGGGGGGGGGTCTGTGATGTGGGGGCAGAGCTGCAGGGCCTTAAATGTGAACGGGGGGGCAGAGCTTCATGGGGGGGTTTGAGATGTGAAGAGGATGACAGGGGACACTGCTGCGAAGGGGGGATTGTAATGTGCAAGGGAACTGAGGATGTAAGAACTGGATTGCGATATAAGAGGAGTGGGGCTGTGATGTGAAGTCATCAAACAAACTTGTGATTTGGATCTCTGCTGGAAGAAAATTTTAGTGATAGAACCTCCATGAATTTTAATTTATTACCCCTGATTTTTGACGTTACAGAACAAGTCCAGTTGAATGTGACTTACTACTACCAGCTGTACCATGACCTGCATATATGAGAAACTTCAAAGCCCTAAGTGATAAAACCATTGATAATGTCATCTAATCTCTTTTCAGGAACCCCCATTTGTTGAAGAAGCAACATTGAATAAATATATATTTTAGGCTGGACATTAAAGTTCCCAACAAGTCGATTTTGTAAAGTTCCCAAAAATGGAGGGGTTTCCTGCTGTGTTCTACAGTGAGCCGGCGGTGCTGGGACTACTTGCCAATGCTGTCAGTGCTTTCCTCGTTTGTATGCAAAACTTTTCTCTCTTCAACACCTCAGTTGCCATTGGCGGAGTGGAAAATATCCTTGCAGGTAAATATAAGGTCATGGCAGTTTGCCCATATATATATTTCTGTAATAAGGAAGTGGTACAATGATTGATGTTTCTCATTTTAATTTTTATAGGTGTCCATCTGATATTGATTGGCGGTATCACCCAGCTCATTGCCGGATTCCTGTCTTTCAGAAAGTATGACCATCTAGGTGGTACAGCCTTCATAGCCTTCTCTGCATTGTGGAGCAGCTATGGCGCTACTCGTATCATTGTTGGTACAGAATCAGATGCCCAGAACAGCTCAGTAGTGCCAGCCCTTCCTCAGATTCCAGTGCAAGAGAGCGCAGTGGCTGGGCTTGTATCTTACATTATAATTGCATTTATTCTGGCTTTCTGCTCAGCAACAGTTAACTATATCATGCCTTTTGTGTTTGGAGCAATAACGCTAACACTGATTTTCGAGGCAGTGGGCCTGTTCGGTCGGTGGGCTTTGGTGGTCTCTGGTGTGTTCGAACTGATCATAGTGTTGTGTGGACTTTACGGAGCAGCAGCCCTACTGCTCAAAGGCATCACCCAAAGATATGTGCTTCCAGGCTTCGGCAATGCCCTCTTTAACGTCCTACTTCTTGGATCTGCCAATCGGAACGCTTCTAAGACTGCAGGAGAAGAGAAAAAGAAAAATACAAAGTATGCTGAGCCAATGGCCCTGGGCAACCTCTGCGACACCATCTCTCCTTTTATCATGGCATTCTACTGCTTTGGTTATATGAAGACCTTTTATGTAGGTGCCATCTGGATCAGCATCAATGTTTTGTCTCAGCTGCTTTCCAGTTACTACAGTTATCTGAGGGATGACGTCTACCATGCCACAAAGTTTGCTTTCCACTCTATCTTCTGGCTGGTCAAGTCATGGGAAGAGTTTACCACAACAGTTGTCCTCACCTCTACAAAGGTCTTAGAAAGCAGACAGCTAATGGTTGGTGACTGGTTCTTCCTGGCTTCAGCTTGTGTGTTCTGCTTTTTATCACTAAATAAGGACACCCTTGAAGTAGCACATAATGTTGCATTTGCTCTCATGACTGTGTCCACCATCCAGCAAATCCCAAGCCAAGCTTACTATATATTCTTCGGAGTGACTTGCAGTTTGTTTACCGTGGTTTCCCTTTACACAACCTTTGCCAGCCTTGTAAATTCCATAGCGGAGAAAGTTCTGATACCCATTGGAAACATAGTGATATCAAGTGCCAAGCTCCAGAAAGTGTTGCTATGGGGCAGACAGTGTCTAAAGAAGCCGGGACAGGAGCTGGCGGTCAAGGAAAATATCAGCTCTCTCTCTTCGGACCCTCTCTTCTACATATGTAATGGTTTAGCTGCCCTTGCTGCTATCCAGAGTTCTTTAAACTACTCATTTCAAGCACATTTATCAATTCCCTGGGTCCTTATACCTGGTGCTATTATACAACTCTACATTTGCAGAATCGATGTCCAAGGGGGTCGAAGATTTGGCTCAGTTCTTCCATTTTGTTATTCTGCTGTCTGGGCAACCTGGGTTTGGCTACGTTTTGCAGGTATGAAATAGACCACATTTCTAGATACAAACAAAGCATTACGATGTGCTTATTGAAGAGTACATGTCCTTTAGTACAGATATCCTTTACCTGATGCCCTTTCCCTCCTAGTGCCCCCCAAAGTCTTTTATCCCCCTATATTAATAGAAAAGTGAGTGCCTTTGATGTTTACAGAGCAAGACTTTAAGAGACAATGTCAACTTCCCATATTGGTGCATTCTGGAGCAATCACAACATCCACTTTTTTTAAAAGAGGAAGGAATCCGGGGCACTTGCAGCATCTTATCTCCTTCAGACCTGGGCTACAGCTTCTTACTTATTTTAGGCCAGGGCTAAAACAATTTGGTCGTTACTCTTGGTTTGAAGCAGCAATAAAGCAGCAAGTGCTTCAGTTTTCTTACTCTTTTGAAAAAGTCTTATACTTACCTGTGTGGTTGCTGATAGGGGGGTAGAACTAGCCCCTCTGTACCCGTACTGGGCCCCATATGTTCAGTAGGGAGCCCGGAAGCAGGGAAGGGCCTTTTTAAATGCCTTTGGGTGCATGCACAGTAATGCCACGGGCCGTGGGTCCCAGTGGTTTAAATAAAAGTTCCCTAGGCCCCATTAGTAGAGCAGCAGGGGCCAGAGACAGAGAGGGGACTATTCCGCAAGCAACAGAGTAATGCTCTGTGCCATCTGTGCTATTTGTCCTTGACCATTAACTTACTGAATTCTTATTTTATATGTCAGGCAGGCTGTATGGGGGAAGCCCGGTCAGGCAGGTTGTATGGGACTCCTACAATTTCTAATGGCAACCTTGCTTACCTGTCCTCACTCCTTCCAGATCTTTACTGTGCAGCTCACAGAGCTGCTCAGACACTTTTCCAAAGTCTCCCAGTCAGGTGTCCGCATGGAAACATCTCTATCCAGCCCTACGTAGAGGCTCCATATCATCACTAAGCGTTTTAATAATGGATAGCCATAGGAACAAATTGGATTTTATCCATTCCTGCCCAGAACAAGAAGCTGCTTGGCCTTGACTTTACAACTCCCAGTGGCCCATATATCCAAAAACTTGCATTAGCATGGACAAGATTTTTTTGCTAGGGAAGGTAGAGGGCCTCAGTTAAAGGATAAACATACAGAAATACATTTACTCTTTAAATATCACAAAAAAATATTAAACACATCAAATAATAACTACAAACTATTGCCCATTTTCCTGTAATCAATAAAGTCTAAAAGATCATATATATTTTTTCCTAGGTCCTCTGCTAGGAATTGCTGCAAACAATGATGCTGGGTTCACAGTAGGAGCAATCTCTTTTCTTGTAGTCAACATCTTCATGATTGCCTTTGGTAAGTATGACAATAATATAGTTCAAACTTTTTTTTATTTAACAAAGCAATTATATTTCTTTAGGAGAGGTAGAGAAGGCATTCAAAAGACTTTCATTGGAGAATCCAAGAGAACGTTGGTGTAATAAAGCAAATTTATTGTCTTCGTCATTCTCCATTGAGAAAACCAAGAGTATCCAAGAGTAGGAACTCAAAGGACTTTAAACTTAGAATCTAAGAGATAATGGTAGAGATGTTCGCAGGTTTTCAAAATGTGGGCAAAATCAACACTTGAGCCCAATTGGCCTGTATTCGGCAGCTCACCTCATAGACTGAGATCCCCCAAAGAGGACATTGACCCAAGTTGAGAAATCCAAGTGTAATAGGTCAAAGAGATCGCCAAATGAAAAATCATTGAGAGTCCAAAGCTTCTTTTTGTCTATCAGGTTACAACATGCAGGTCAAAAGACAGCTAATGCTTGTTTCTCATTTGACGCTCTCTTTGGCCTATTGCATTCAACTCGAGTGATTGTCCTCTTCAGGGCATCCCTATCTTTTTGGTGAGCTGCCAAATACAGGCCGATCGGGCTCAAGTAATAACTTTGCATTTGGATTACATATGTGAAAATCTCTATCTTTACCATTATCTCTTGGATTTTCTGTTGAAAGTCCTTTGAGCGCCCATTCTCTTGGATACTCTTGGATTTCGCAATGGAAAAATGACAAAAACAATATGTTTGTCTTATTACACCAATGCTTCAGTAAGCCACAGTCTGCCTTTATCAAGACCTTCATAAAGGTGAAACGTTGGCATAATAAAGCAAGTTTTTTTGTCTTCATCATTCTCCATTGGAGGTCCTTTGAGCGCCTTCTTTACTTTTGGCTGTAATGTTTTAGGAGTATGTTGATGATGTTGTATTATATTATGATATACAGTATATAGTTTTATATTTAAGCTCTGAATACCCAAACATGTGCAAGAGTTTTTTTTGTTTAAAAATGGATTTTTGTTTGCACATGATTAAATGATTAAAGTAAACTCAGTTTAAAATCCTTAAATGATTTTTCAAATGTATTTTTTCTTTTATAATGAGAATTGTTATTTGCAATTTTACAATTAAGTAAAGACCTTCAGCCCTCCCCTGAACTACCCTAAGCTGAAACCCTCCTCACTTACCTTGGTTACCTCCTATAATGGTGGCCTCCTCCTGCATTGTTTACTTTTTGGCCAGCAAGACCTCGTGTGGCGTTGCCTTGCCCGCTCAGTAACACCCCATAGGCTTGAATAGGACGATGCTCCAACAGTAAAAGCACAACCCATTCTAGTCTATGGGATGGTATTATCTTAGGGGCCTGGGAGCTTTTTACCTAAAGGCGAAGGAGTCCTTTCAAAAATATATATTTATACCTATCTGTACATCAAGTGTACTTAAAACGAAATAGAGGGGGAACTGTCAATGATGTGGCTTTGTTTATTAACCAATCCATGTGATCGGTACTGACATGGTGGTCCCACCACTTCCTAGAAAAAAAAGTCTTGGGATTTATTTATTTTTTTCAATGGAAATTATCCAATGTCAAAATTTTAAGGCTAGTTTGATAAAAACAAAATTGGTAATTTGTGGACAAAATAATTTTCATTGAGATCATTAATCCCTATATGTAACCTGTGTTAAAGTAGAGCCAAAACATCGATCCTTTAATTTTACAAGATGTCCATTTCTGAATTGATAATTGATTTCTTTTCTATAATCTGTTTCCATGACATCAATATAAAGGTATTTTTGTGTTTGTTTTTACCTAGCCGCTCATGCCAACACTGTCCTACTACTTGTCGGTGTGATGATGGAGGCCGTGATAGTCAGTTTTCTGCTCTTCACATTGGAGAAGCTTCCTATTCAGTATGAAAGTAGGTGCTAAGTACTTATATGGACTGTTGGGTGTTTGTTTAGAAGGGATTTGGTATACGAGGCTAGTCTGAAAAGTTCACGACCTGACACAGAAGGGTCGACCACACAGGCATGAAACTTTATAACAAGCCACTCTTTCAGAGGTTCAGAATTGAAAATAGCACATGCACGCTATACGGTTTTTATGCGCTCTTTGCAAACAGTTGGCACTGAAGAAGAAGGCTCGAAGTGTTCCATCAGCAAGTACTAAAGCGTAGCATAGTATTGTATAGCAAGTACTAAACTCAGATTCTTGTCCTTATTTAATAAATGTATTTATTCATATTAAAATTAAAATTTTAAATAATTATTAAAAACATTTTTAAATAATTAAAAACAATTTGACTTGTCAGTAATACTGTATTTTGTATAAAACAAAGCTGCTATATTTCTGGCTATTTATTTAATAAATTGCCTTTATAGACATCAGGCCTGTCACCTAAGGCTCCCTTTAAGTAGGCTCTTCTATATTTATATTTATCTTTATTCATGATCCTGATCATGTTCCCCTCTCTCTAGTAACCGTACTCGCCATATTTAGCATCATCTGCATCTATGGCTTTATGGCTTCTCTGGCAAACTGCTTGTTCAACAAAGAGCTCATCCCGATGGGACCCGCGGCGTTCAAGGTATTGTCAAAATAAAAAAAATAAATAATATGCATTTTCAATTAGAAGTATGGATGAGCTTTTAGGCCTGTTTCCAGATCTGGAATTTGATAAAAGTTCCCTAAAATTCATACATGAGACGTTGTTTAGTGCTCGTAAGCTGTTGGATCGCAGTTGGATGCAATCCTCGCCCCCTACTTTGGCTGCGTGGATTGCAAAGGTCAATGCTACTTTGCCTTATAAGAAGCTGATTTATGTCAATAGAGGATGTCCTACTAAATATCATAAGATTTGGGACCGGTGGCTTCAGTCGTCACTGACTTGCTCTACTTAGACGTTTCCTGGGCCTGTTGAGTGACTGGTAGTTTACTCTAATGTATCAATCGCACTGGCTGTGTGTTATATTCTGTGTGGTTGGGTTGGGCTCTTCTGGTCTACGTGGGGGACCCTTTGGCAATTTTTGGTTTTTGTTTTGGGGGGGGGGGGGTTTTGTTCCTGTATTCTAATGCTTTGTCGTTCTGGTGCGGCAGACTGTATTTTGTCTTCTACTGGTCTTTTGATATTGGCTGTACCACTTCATTGTTCAATAAACTTCGTTTTTGATTAAAAAAAAAAAAAAGAAGTATGGATGAGCGGAGTGATTTTGGCAAATATTGATTCCACCATCAAATTCTGAATTTCCCTGTTTGTCCCACATTGGCTACTATTTGGATTGTCCCCATGACTTTTTTTGGAATAAAGTCTTACCTGGACCTCTTATCAGTGGTGCACTTCAATTTTCATTTTTGTTACAATTCCCTTAAACTTATCTTGCACTGAAACACCAAAATACTGCCTCCTTGGACGTGACACAATCATCCCAGGAGGCAGGGGATTGTTGGACTACATCAGGAATCCTCAAACTACGGCCCTTCAGCTGTTGAACTACACATCCCATGAGGCATTGTAAAGCTGACATTCACAGACATGACTAGGCATGATGGGAATTGTAGTTTCTGAACTGGAGGGCCATAGTTTTAAGACCCCCTGGACTACATCATCCTCATCTAGGCAAGAATTGAGGAAGTGGATCAATACAAAATTAAAATAAAAAAAGGATTTATTATTTTTAAAAATTTACAACTAATTCTGGGTGAAGGCCTGCCTTAATTTCCCCTTTCAAAGGGTTTGCTGAATAGGTATATGGAGGCACCTCTGGGCACACGTACTTATTCATGAGTCCATTTGTCCCCCCCTTACCCACCAGTGAGAGAGGCTCTTTAGAACAATACGATGGAAATTTAGGTAAATCAATTCTCTAATTTTGTCTTCCAGAAAGAACCAGAGAAGAAGGAAGAAGTTTCCATTTCATGCCTCTTGCCAAATTCTCACCGTACAAGTGGCTTGAGAACCATAGCGAATTTATTAGAGGATGGAGGAGTGTGTGGGATTCCAACAGACACGGTCTACGCGCTTGCAGCTTCTTGCAAACACCCAGAAGCTATCAGAAGGATTTACTCAATCAAAGTAAGAAAAAATGTTTTCACTGCCAGCATTAATTAGTTTCCTGGACTAAATAAGCAAATATATGATCAAGCCGAGAACATTCAAGTAGATGACAATGTTGATCTGCCCTTGTCTCACATGATATCTAAACAGTTAAAGCAGTTGTTCTCATCCAGGGTTCCGTGGAATCCTGGTTGAAAAACCCTGATCTGGATGCTGCCCACATATCTTTGGCCATATAGTGTAGATATGACCTATACAAGGGAGTCCATGTACAGTAGGACTGAGATTATCCAGGGCTTCCTTTACAGTTCATTTACTGATATGATGACTTATGTTACAGGAAAGACCTTCAGAAAAACCTATTTGCATCTGCATTTCCAACCTGGATCAGCTGAGGGTCATCAATCCCCCTTTCAGCCCTCTGCTATGGAGATTCATGGACATGGTGTACCCCGGAGGGATAAGCTGCATTGTAAAGAAAGGCGAATGGCTCAAAAGATTAGGTAAGTGATTTGTAAATAATATTGTCAAACAAGCCTGTCACTATGCCAGGATAGTGCCTGGGGACATTTTCCTGCCGGGTGTGCCCAAGCTGGGTGAAAGCTTTTGCAACACTTGGGTTGAAGGCATAGAGACTGTTTACTTAGTGAAAGTGAATAACAGTAATTAAGAAGAACCTGTGTTCATGTTCAATACCGGGGAAATTAAAAAATAAACTTTCTGCAAGCACGATTGGTTGTTTGAGGTGAACACAGCTTTATCATATCTACTAAGCTTTGTGAATAGTCTTTGTTTTAGTGAATCAGCCCATTGGGCAAGTAGGCTGATCAATTTGCAAGAGAGCTTATTGAACTAGGTGGGGCTAGGGTTGCCACCTCATCCCTTTAAACCAGGACACATATTAACCACTTAAGCCCCAGCCCTATTTCGGACACTTTTTGTTCACAAGTTAAAACCAGTATTTTTTCCTAGAAAACTACTTAGAACCCCCAAACATTATATATATTTTTTTAGCAAAGACTCTGGAGAATAAAATGTCGGTCATTGCAATATTATTTGTCACGCGGTATTTGCGCAGCGGTCTTTAAAACGCCATTTTTTTGGAAAAATTTTGAAAAATCACATTTCACTGCATTTAAAAAATACTAAACAGTAAAGTTAGCCCATTTTTTTGGTATATTGTGAAAGAACATGTCACGCCGAGTAAATAGATACCCAACATGTTACGGTTTAAAATTGCGCCCCCCCGTGGGATGGCGACAAACTACGGTCAATAGAGATCTCAATAGGCGACGCTTTAAATTGATTTAACGGTTACCAGTTTAGAGTTAGAGTGTAGCTCTTTTTTTTAATTTATTGCTCACGCTCTGGCGATCGCGGCGATACCTCACATGTGTGGTTTGAACAGCGATTTCATTTGCGGCTCGACTTCCGTATACGTTTTTTTTTAACGGTGACGGGGGCGGCTAAATTTTTTTTTTTCCCATTTATTTTATTTATTTTTTTAACTTTATTACAGTTTTTAAAAAAAAAAAATCTGATCACTTTTATTGCTGTCACAAGCAATGTAAACATCCCTTGTGACACCAATATGCTGTGACAGGTACACTTTATGGAGGGATCGAGACCCCAAACCCCTCCACTACACTTCCCTGTATGCAAAACGCCGAAAACGGCATTTTTGCATACAGCCGTTTTTCAAATTTGCCGCCTTTTGCAGCACAGTAACCCGGAAGTGACGTCATGGACGCCGCCTCCGGGTTACGTCATCGGAGACCCGATCAAAGCCGTTTACAGCATTCATCGGGACTCCATCCAGCCGGCGGACGTGCCGGCTGGGTGCTCGGGGCTCCCGGTGGGACCGGAGGGGCGGGTACCGATCGAGCGGCTCCCGAGCCGCATCGGTCGGTACCGACGGAAAGCCAACCGTCGGCTCTAAACCACGGTACCGGGATGATGCCTCTAGCTAGAGGCATCATCCCGGTATAACCCCGCAAAGTTTACCGACGTAGCCCTACGTCAGTATGCGGTAAGTGGTTAATTACACAGGTTCTGGGGCTAATATAATGCAGATAAGCCACTAAGGGAGTTTAATTTCCACCTTAATCAGCCACAGAACCTGTGTAATTAATGTGTGTCCTGGTTTAAAGGGATGAGGGGGCAACCCTAGGTGGGGCTTTGTTGACTTCCATCATTCAATGGTGTGCAAGCAAACATTTTTGATTAGGTATAGGGACTTTTAAACACTTCTGGACCCGAAGATTTCCCCCCTTAATGACCAGGCCATTTTTTGCTATTCGGCACTGCTTTACTTTAACGGACAATTGTGCGGTCGTGCGACGCTGTACCCCAAAAAAAATTGATGTCCTTTTTTCCCCACAAATAGAGCTTTCTTTTGGTGGTATTTGATCACCTCTGAGATTTTTATTTTTTTGCGCTATAAACAAAAAAAGATCGACAATTGTGAAAATAAAAAAACAATATTTTTCACTTTCTGCTATATAACATTCCCCAAAAATTTTTTTTAAAAATCTAAATTTTTCTTTTATTTTAGGCCAATTTGTATTCTGTTACATATTTTTGGTAAAAATCTCAATAGGCGTATTTTGATTGGTTTGCGCACAAGTTATCGCGTCTACAAACTAGGGGAAAGATTTATGTCATTTTTATTTATACATTTGTTTTTTTACTAGTAATGGCGGAAATCAGCGATTTTTAGCAGGACTGCGACATTGCGGCGGACAGATCTGAACCCTGTAGTCCTGTGCCCAGCGCTCTGTGTATTATGTAGTCCTGTACCCAGCCCTCTGTGTATTATGCAATCCTGTGCCCATCGCTCTGTGTATTATGCAATCCTGTACCCAGCGCTCTGTGTATAATGCAGTCCTGTGCCCAGCGCTCTGTGTATTATGTAATCCTGTGCACAGCAATCTGTGTATTATGCAGTCCTGTGCCCAGCGCTCTGTGCATTATATAGTCCTGTATCCCAGCGCTCTGTGTATTATGTAGTCCTGTATCCCAGCGCTGTGTGTGTTAAGCAGTTCTGTGCCCAGCGCTCTGTGTATTATGTAGTCCTGTGCCCAGCCCCCTGTATATTATGTAGTCCTGTACCCCAGTACTCCAGCGCCCTGTGTATTATGTAGTCCTGTGCCCAGCGCTCTGTGTATTTTGCAGTCCTGTGCCCAGCGCTCTGTGTATTATGCAATCCTGTGCCCAGCGCTCTGTGTATTATGCAATCCTGTACCCAGCGCTCTGTGCATTATGCAGTCCTGAGCCCAGCACTCTGTGTATTATGCAGTCCTGTGCCCAGCGCTCTGTGTATTATGCAGTCCTTTGCCCAGCGCTCTGTGTATTATGCAGTCCAGTGCTTAGCACTCTGTGTATTATGCAATCCTGTGCCCAGCTCTCTGTGTATTATGTAGTCCTGTATCCCAGTGCTCTGTGTATTATGTAGTCCTGTATCCCAGCGCTCTGTGTATTATGCAGTTCTGTGCCCAGCGCTCTGTGTATTATGTAGTCCTGTGCCCAGCGCTCTGTGCATTATGCAGTCCTGTGCCCAGCGCTCTGTGTATTATGCAGTCATGTGCCCAGCGCTCTGTGTATTATGCAGTCCTGTGCCCAGCGCTCTGTGTATTAAGCAGTCCTGTGCCCATCGCTCTGTGTATTATGCAGACCTGTGCCCAGTGCTCTGTGTATTATGCAGTCCTGTGCCCAGCGCCCTGTGTATTATGTACCCCAGTACCCCAGCGCTCTGTATATTATGCAATCCTGTGCCCAGCGCTCTGTGTATTGTGCAGTCCTGTGCCCAGCGCTCTGTGTATTAAGCAGTCCTGTGCCCAGCGCTCTGTGTATTATGCAGTCCTGTGCCATTTGCCAATAAAAAAAAATTAAAAATATGTCCCTGGATTTCATTTTAAAAATCTGGTCACCTTATTTTACAGCGCCCTCAATCTATGCAGTGTTTTATATATACTGTATTTTAAAATCACTACCTGCCCTAAAGGAGCTTACAATCTAAGATCCCAAACAAACAAGAAACAAACAAACAAAAAAAAAAAAATCTTCTTTTCAAATCAAAAACCCAGAAAGTAAAACACACCTATATGTGAATACTCCTAAACTGTTAAAGCAGCTCTGCAAGTGTTCAGCATCTTCCCACCTCTGAAACCTATTCAGATTCCCTCCTGGCCAAATGGTGTGGCTAATGGCAGCTATTAGCACTCGGAAGATCCTCCTGCTCACAGTAGACAAATTTCATTTGTGATACAATAATGAGTCACGGTGTTCAACGTGAAAGCAAATTAGCTAAAGATTATTCTTCGAGACGTTAGTAAACCTGTCAACAGTAGCCGTGTAATAAAAACTTGGGATCGTTTGTATTAATAATTAAACCACATTTCACGCTCCATTGACTTTAATGGTAAAATGTTGACTAGCTTCCTTAAGGCCTGACATCATTCACGTCCGCACTGCTTGGGATTCCAAGAATAGAAATACAGAAAGGAGCGCTAAACCAAAACTGGATGAAAGAGCTCAATATATAATTTTAATTGCTGATAAAAAAAAAGTTATATAAAAACAGCCAGGGCGTTTCGGGGGGCAACACCACTTTCCCTTCATCAGGAGATCAACACAGGATAGAACTTGGATGGACTCTGTGTCCATCAAAGATCTCACAGGTCTGTAATAGAACCAGTATTAAATTGTAGACATGGAGTAACAACTTGACAGTAGCTGCTGAGCAGCAATGGAACAGTCATGGTCTGGGGTCAAGCTTGGAGACCAGGAGCTATAGCAGTAGAGAGGCTCCCACCAACAAGCAGGTCGTCCTAGTGGATGATGCGGGCTCATCTGAGGTACGGGGTCTAAGCACTAACTGGTAATCACCAGAGCACCTGATGGTAGAGATGGGAATTGCCGCGTGTTAGTACCAGGTTGCGGTCCTCAGGATCACCCCACACAGAGATTAGCAAGTCGGGGTCCTGTAGCAGGTATTTTACGTAGGGTTTAAGCAGAAGCATAGTCGGTAAAGAAGCCAAAGGTCAGTAACAAGTAGTTGCAGGTTGGGATCAAATTGAAGAGTAGTTGAGAACCAAGCCAAGGTTCGTAACAAATGATTACAGGTTGGGATCAAGCAGAAGCATAGATAAGGAACAAGCCAAGGTTGGTTATTAGTGATAGTGAAGATACGGATGGCATGAGAAGGGAAAGGCACAAGAGATTGGCTGGAGAAGAGCACAATAATCTGGCAAAAAGGAAATGCAAAGGCATGGATTAAAATGTAAATTTATGGGAGGAGCAAAGAGTTCAAGGTTCACGAGAATCAAGAAACAAGGCAAGATTGTCCTAAGAAATCAGACAAGGAGCTATCCAGCATCTCAGGTGGGTAAGCAAGGAGAGCCACTGCCAGACGCAGCAATGGTCATGGGTTTCGATCCCAGTCCTGACAGGAAGCTCCAGTGGAGTCCATCCGAGGTCTATCCAATATTTTTCATCCTGATGAAGGAGGAGTGGTTGCCCCCGAAAAACAAGTTGGCTGCTTTTGTATGACCTTTTTTTTTTTTTTACCAACAATTAAAATTATCTTGGACTTCTTTATCCAATTTTGGTTTGGTACTCCTTATTGTATTTCTATGGTTCGGGTTGGTGCCCATCGGGGGGAAGCCTTTAATGTGCAGGAGCTGCCTCACCAGAGCTTTTGAGCTCGTTTGAAGTTTTTCTTCATCTGGCTGCACATACAAATCTAAAAGTTCCCAATGCCTCTTTGAGTTTGTTGTTCTGGACTGTTATCCTGTATTGATACCTGATGAAGTGTGGTTGCCCCTGAAACGCATTAAATGTTTTTATATAACATATTTACCAATCTGACTACACTTGGAAGTCCTCTTTGAGTATGTTGTCGTGAGTATGTTGTTTCACCCTTGATGACCTGTCAGTACAATATTAGTTGATCTAATATACTCTAACTAGACTGTGTTTTTTTAGGTGTGGGGCCCGCTTATGAATATGTTGGGACACCGGACTCCATCATGATTAGAGTTCCTGACCATTCCGTCACAGCCCATCTTACCGATATGACTGGACCATTGGCCATCACCTCTGCCAACCCGAGTGGAGAAAGCGACAGCACTCACCATGACCACGTCATATCGTAAGTAGTAGCTAAGGCTAAGGGAGTATTTTTTTAAGTTAATGTAAACTCTAAATGAGTCAAATTTAGTTTGCTATGTCGATGTGCGTATAAATAATAAATGCAATTATTTTTTAGATTATTTGCCCCCTTTTTTTTAATCATTGTTGCTTCTGATCTAGTGCTATTTCTTTGCAGTATCTTCCCCTTTACAATCACTCCAGCAATGGCTGCATGGCATTTCATGTTATAATGCATATTACTGTATATCATGCTTTATTTCACTCCCCTCCTTCCACAATTGCTGTAATAATTGTATTATTTTTATATATTTATTTATTTTTTAAAAACAGACGTTTAAGTGAAAAACTGGATGCAGTTCTATGTGATCGCCATTCTAATTCTAATAATTGCAATTTTTTTTTTTAGATTATTTCCTTTTTTTTTTATCATTGTTGCTTTTGATCTAGCGCTATCCCTTTGCAAAACCTTCCCTTTTACAATCACTCCAGCAATGGCTGCATGCCATTTCATCTTATAATGCATATTACTGTATATCATGCTTTATATCCCCCCCCCCTACTTCCCCAATTGCTGTAATAAGTTTATTATTTTTATATATTTTTTTATAATTTTATTATTTTTTTTTTTTAAACAGACGTTTAAGTGAAAAACTGGATGCAGTTCTATGTGATGGCAATTCTAACGAGCTTGTGGGATCAACTGTAGTGATTTGTACCAAAATAGATGAAGGTAAATATTTAGAAATCTATAATTATTATAATTTAGCCGTGCTAAGAAATAAAAATGATTGAATAAAAAATAAATAAATGTAAAAAAATGTGGTCAGAGACATTCACACCAGTGGCCTGCTGGAGGTCATTTTGTAGGGCTCTGGCAGCGCTCATCCTGTTCCCCCTTGCACAAAGAAGCAGATTCCGTTTCTACTGATGGGTTAGGGCCTTCTACGGCCCTGTCCAGCTCTCCTAGAGTTGAGGTTGATTAGTTAGGCATCCCGTCACTGGGTTTTTGGTCCCTTATATTTGTATGGTTTCTGTGTGTTGACGTTTGGATGGATTTCGTTTCATTGTAAATAAATCTCACTTAAAGCATACACAGTCTGGTCCCAGTCTCCTGAGTGTAGCCATACATTTCTGACCATCCCTGCTGCCTGTTCCTCATATAAAGACTATCAAATCATAACACTGCTATGAGCTATTCATAGTGGAGGCCTTTCTGACGAAACGCATCGGGCTTATTTGCTCTTAACCAATAAGTATTTCAAAAAGATCTCTGAGTTATATCTCAATACCTCAATACCCACCACAGAGTTTATCATCTACAGCAGTGGTTCTCAACTCCTATACTCAGGACCCACTAACAGGCCAGATTTTAAGTATTACCTTTGGGAGATGCAGACTAGAATACTGCAATCACTGAGCAGCAAATTATATCACCTTTGATGGATTTCAGTTGTCTTGCAAACCTGGCCTGTTGGTGGGTCCTGAGGACAGGAGTTGAGAACCACTGATCTACAGCCTAGAACCAGAACAAGGTCCACCTATACTATACCTTTATTACACATCAGTTCCTTTGAAGGAAGACGTACTCCATTGTATGTCCATCAGAGGAAGACTTACTCCATTGTATATCCATCAGAGGAAGACAAGACGTACTCCATTGTATATCCATCAGAGGAAGACGTACTCAATTGTATATCCATCAGAGGAAGACGTACTCCATTGTATATCCATCAGAGGAAGAGGCACTCCATTGTATATCCATCAGGAAGACAAGACGTACTCCATTGTATATCCATCAGAGGAAGACGTACTCAATTGTATATCCATCAGAGGAAGAGGTACTCCATTGTATAACCATCAGAGGAAGATGTACTCCATTGTATATCCATCAGAGGAAGAAGTACTCCATTGTATATCCATCAGAGGAAGACATACTCCATTGTATGTCCATCAGAATAAGACGTACTCCATTGTATATCCATCAGAGGAAGATGTACTCCATTGTATATCTATCAAAGGAAGACGTACTCCATTGTATATCTATCAGAGGAAGACGTACTCCATTGTATATCCATCAGAGGAAGGCGTATTCCATTGTATATCCATCAGAGGAAGACATACTCCATTGTATATCCATCAGAGGAAGGCGTACTCCATTGTGTATCCATCAGAAGAAGATGTACTCCATTGTATATCCAACAGAAGAGGATGTACTTCATTGTATATCTATCAGAGGAAGACATACTCCATTGTATATCCATCAGAGGAAGATGTACTCCATTGTATATCCATCAGAGGAAGATGTACTCCATTGTATATCCAACAGAAGAGGATGTACTTCATTGTATATCTATCAGAGGAAGACATACTCCATTGTATATCCATCAGAGGAAGACATACTCCATTGTATATCCATCCGAGGAAGATGTACTCCATTGTATATCCATCAGAGGAAGGCGTATTCCATTGTATATCCATCAGAGGAAGACGTACTCTATTGTATGTCCATCAAAGGAAGACGTACTCCATTGCATATCCAACAGAGGAAGATGTACTCCATTGTATATCCATCAGAGCCAAGCCTCACTGCTATTGACTCTGCACTATCCCACACACATACGACTCATAACCACAAAGGCTAGAAAGCTAGAATATACCAGAGGAAACAAAGGCTTCTCCAATTTTTTTGTAATAAAGAAATTTGAGTTCAGGATATGTTATCTAACATGTGTCTGTCTCTTTCCAGGACTGATCACCATATTACGGGAAGGGTGTGTGCCAGCTGCTAAAATAATGCAGATATTTGAAACTGCTAAGAACATGGAGCACAGCGTGTTGTAGGAATAACAAAAAGTTGAAAAAAAGGACACATGTTGACATGAAGTAAATGCTACAAGAAGAATGCAGGCGTTCCTAGTGCAAATTTACAACATTGTATCTATAGTGGATGTATTTTTATTGTATTTATTATTTATTGATTATTGATTATTTATTGATTATTGTGATGACACACACGGGTGATTCTGGCTTGTTAAAAAGGTTGCCTGTGTGCCCCTCAGTAGCTAGAGGCATCCAGATGTTGCTCTGTCACTGGCCTGAACGTTAGCAAAGGCAGCGACATTGCGTCTCAGCTACAGAGGGAGCTATTCTATCGGGATAAACTGGCAACCTCTTAGAGATTCTGCCACTGATGATTTTGACAAATTGTCAAGGTAACGATCGCTAGCGAAAGAGTCATCTGTGTGCCGTCAATCTTATTGTCAAGATTAAAATATTACTGTAAATTGTTTTATTTCAGCTGCTTCCTACGGAAGAACCGTAGCTTCTTAAAATATGTTTTTGTTTTTTTCATCTTTGCACAAATTTGTATTGTTTTCAATAATGAAGTCTTACAAACTAATGTATCCTGGTCTTCCTAAATTATAATATTTAAAAATAATTATAAAAATATAAATACTTATAATATTGGTATTATTATGATCATTATGATTATAATTATTATCGCATTCTATAATATAGTTTTCTATATAATATTATTATTATTATTGGTATTGTTATTATAATAATAATTCAGATCAGCCCAAACCATTTAATGATTACAATGAAAAGCCCTTTATTTTAATCTGATGGAGGACCAGCTAAATTAACTTCACTATGAACTGTTCACAAACTTTTTTTTACTGGAGTGGAAACTCATTTTAAATTCATTCTAAAATTAACCTGGAAAAAAATAAAACCTACTCCTTATTTTATTTGTGTTTTCTCTCTTTATACAAATTATTATTATTGTTTTCAATAAAGAGGTCTTACAAATCAATTTCTGATGGTCTTCCTAAAATTTCATATTTATAAATAATAAAAATATAAATACAAATAATATTAATAGGATCTTTATTATTATTATTATTATTGCATTATATTATGTATAATAATAATAAATATATAAATTATATTTTATTTTTTATCCAATGATAATTTGGAATAATAATAATAATAATCAGCCCAAACCATTTATTGATTACTAATAAAACACCATGATTTTTATCTGGTGGATGAGCAGCTAAATTAATTTCAATATGAACTGTTAGCAATTTTTTTGCCGGAGAGGAAACACAGTTTCGCTAATTTATTAAATTGGCTTGATAAAAAAAAAAATCAACTCCTTTTTTTTTATTTATGTATTTATGTGTTTTTTTCTCTTTATACTTATGTTTATTGTTCAATAAAATGGTCTTACAAACGTATGTCTCTTGGTCTTCCTAAATTATAATATTTATGAATAATATAAAAATGTATTATAATAATAATAATAATAATAATAATAGAAATAAATCAAACCATTTAAATAATAATTATATGATCTTTATGATGAGGATTATTATTATTATTATTATTATTATTATTATATAATATAAAAATGTATTATAATAATAATAGAAATAATAAAACCATTTAAATAATAATAATAATAATTATATAATCTTTATGATGAGGATTATTATTATTATATAATATATAATTTGTCTTTTCAATAACCTTCATATTATATAATATATATAATAATAATAATATAATATATAATATAATATGTATAATAATAATTATATGACCTTTATGATGAGGATTGTTATTATTAATCGTATTATTATTATTAATATTGCATTTTTATATTATAACATATTTATAAATTATATTTTTTTTTATATAATATCTTTTTTTATTATTATTATAATGCCAATCAGCCCAAACCATTTAATGATTACAATGAAAAGCCCTTTATTTTAATCCGATGGAAGCCCAGTTAAATTAATTTCACTATGAACTGTTTAGAAACTTTTTTACTGGAGTGGAAACTCAGTTTCTCTCATTTCTAAAATTAACCTGAAAAAAAAAACCTACTCCCTATTTTATTTATGTGTTTTTCCTCTTTACACTAATTCTTTTTATTTTCAAGAAAGAGGTCTTACAAACCAATGTCTCTTGGTCTTCCTAAAATTTCATATTTATAAATAATATTAAGAATATAAATAAAAATAATAATAAGATCTTTATTATTATTATTGCATTATATTATGTATAATAATAACAAATCTATAAATTTTATTTTATTTTTAATGGGCACAAATCGTTAATTGGTTGTGATGTTTTTAGGCCAAAAAAAAAATGAAGGACAAGTTTGGAAAATTTCTGCCGAACGATCAATTGAAAGGTTAACGTGTTTCTCGTCCAAACTGTTTAGACTAGGTATATGTGAACAAACTGTTTGATTTATGTCCATTTATCGGTCATTACATGATGGCACGATCTTTGGCTCTCAAGGCCAAGTGTTCATTTTTTGAAAATGAGGTTGAACGATTTTTCATACAGTATATGGTCCAGCATAAGACTGGGATGCCATTAAAGTTCATGTGCGTGTAAAGGCAGGCGTCCCAATACTTTTGGTAATATAGTGTAGATTGTAGTGAGGTTGTACAATCTGACTCTAAAGTGTATGACCAGGTTGTAAGGCAGGAGAGACAGGCAGGAATGGAGGGAAATAAGGATAATCGGAGGGCGCAGTTTAGGTGTAGTACATTACATACACTCACCGGCCACTTTATTAGGTACACCTGTTTAATTGCTTGGTAACACAAATTGCTAATCAGCCAATCACATGGCAGCAAAGTAATGCATTTAGGCATCTAGATGTGGTGCAGATGACATGCTGAAGTTCAAACAGAGCATCAGAACTGGGAAGAAGGGAGATTTAAGTAACTTTGAACATGTATCTGCATCCCATCTGCTACTATCTTACTTTCAAGAACATTTCCTTTCAAGTGTCTGTCATCTACCATCTCTACCCAACCTGTCTCTTCAGCCTATCATCACTGTGTTACTATATACATAAGTCACTCTAGGAAACATCTTATTGAGTGTGTGTATTTACTTGCTGAATTGAGATCATCCACACATGATGAGTCATTGAGAGTTGGGATTGGTGTCTCAGCGTTTCTCTACATGACTACTGAAGTGGAATAAAATCCACATCATACATAAAACGCAGGAGCGTTACAGTTGCCTGGTCTGATGAGTCTCGAACAGTGTTAATTTTGGCAGCAAATTTAAATTTTAGTTTTAGTCTTAGTCTTAGGACTAAAATGGCATTTTAGTTTTATTCCCATTTTAGTCTTCTGCAAGTGTTTTAGTCGTATTTAGTCGACTAAAACTCCAGTACATTTTAGTCGACTAAAACTCATTTTAGTCATCTATAATCGAATGGGTGTAGTTCAATTGTAATTTGTAATGCATTATTTAAGCATTTCTCTACAATTTCCAAACTCATTATATACTACTGCTGGTCCTGGAGTGAAAAATCTAATATGTTATTATTTATGGTATTAAGCTTTGAGCATGCACCAATTTTGGCAGCAAATTTCGATTTAGTTTTAGTTATAGTCTTTTGACTAAAATGCCATTTTAGTTTTAGTCGTATTTTAGTCATCTGAATTGTTTTAGTTTTAGTCGTATTTTAGTCAACTAAAATTGTGTTCATTTAGTCGACGAAAACGTTTTAGTCGGTTTTAGTCGACGAAATTAACACTGGTCTCGAATTCTGCTGAGACATTCAGATGGTAGGGTCAGAATTTGGCGTAAACAACATCCATCCTGCCTTGTATCACTGGTTCAGGCTGCTGGTGGTTTAATGGTGTGGGGGATATTTTCTTGGCACACTTTGAGCCCCTTAGTACTAATTGAGCATCGTTTAGACACCACGGCCTACCTGAGTATTGTTGCTGACCATGTCCATCCCTTTATGACTACAGTGTACCCATCTTCTGATGACTCCTTCGAGCAGGATAATGCACCATGTCACAAAGCCCAAATCATCTCACCACTGGTTTCTTGAACATGACAATGGGGTCACTGTACTCCAATGGCCTCGGCATTCACCAGATCTCATCTAATAGAGCACCTTTGGGATGTGGTGGAATGGGAGATTGGCATCATGGATGTGCAGCCAACAAATCTGCAGCAATTGTGTGATACTATCATGTCACTATGGACCAAAATCTCTGAGGTGACACCTTGTTGAATCTATGCCACGAAGAATGAAGGCAGTTCTGAAGGCAAAAAGGGGTCCAACCTGGGACTAGAAAGGTGGACCTAATAAAGTGGCCGGTGAATTTATATGATTTTTGGCATGTATGATACAACAGTGCCATCTAGAGGTTAAACTGGGGAATGTTTGAAAATACAAATGAAGTAGTGAGAAAGGATATGGAATTGGCATGTGGGATTGTCTATGTAAACTTTCCAAATAAAAGGTCCACAGCATAAGCTGACAAAGGACTCCATAATAAGATAACAACAAGGAAGATCTATGACAGAAGAAACTTCACAGGATCGAAGAAGAAACTTCACCTGAAAATGACGAAGAATTTAGGCAGTTCTGAAGGCAAAAGGGGGTCCAACCCAGTACTAGCAAGGTGTACCTAATAAAGTGGGCGATGAGTGTATTTATTGTAGTAAAGGACAATTGGCAACGCACATTTCACCGTTAAAAAACAAGTGGGACTTCCAGTTAGAACGCGTTGGCAAGGCAGGGTACTTTAGTCAAGGGAAAAGAGTCGGGGGGGGGGGGGGAGGGAAGTACTGGTAATAAATACCTAGAGTGTTACGCTGACACATTATTATCATGCTGCATTTATCATGAAGAATATATCTGACAACACAACAGAGAAGACCAATGCTGAACATCAAAAGAATTCAATACTATGAACTGCGATAAAGGAAAAGTTTTCTTTTTTGTTATATTAAATTGATACACAAATTCAAAGGGTGTATATCCCTGTATAAAAAATTAGGAAATAAATGAAATGATGATATCTGGAATAAACCGCTTCCAGCATATTGCCTGTTATTAATCTCCTACATAATCATATCTCAGCCTTCTTACATTAGACTTTATAGTTATATCAATAAATGTTATACATTTACATTGTACAATCATTATCTGTTGATAAATAACTGACATCGAGGTGCAGTTTCTTTATTTCCAGAAAATAACTGGAGACAAAGCAGACACTTTTATCTCCAGATAACATTGTATTTATTTTTATTTTTCTATTTATACATACAATGTATCTAATGCTGTGCTATGTGGCTAAATGTTTCTGATTATCACACCTAAATGAGCTTGTTGGCTATCCCATTCAAAAACCATGGCCATGAATAGGGAGTTTCCCCTCCCCTTATAGCCATTAATATAGGGATGATCCTCCCCTTATGGCCGTTAATATGGAGTTGCCTCTCCTCTGCCCCCATGGCCATTAATATGGAGGTGCCCCTCTTCTGCCCCCATGGTCATTAATATAGAATTGCCTCTCTTCTGTCCCCATGGCCATTAGAATGGAGTTGCCTCTCCTCTGCCCCCATGGCCATTAATATGGAGTTGCCCCTCTTCTGCCCCCATGGCCATTAATATGGATTTGCCTATCCTCTGCCCCCATGGCCATTAATATTGAGTTGCCTATCCTCTGCCCCATGGCCATTAATATTGAGTTGCCTATCCTCTGCCCCATGGCCATTAATATGGAGTTGCCCTCTTCTGCCCCCATGGACATTAGTATGGAGTTGCCCGCCTTCTGCCCCCATGGCTATTATTATAAACTTGCTTGTGCCCTCCTACCATTGCTATTGATATGGATTTGTCCCTCCCCTACCCACATGGCAATTAATTTGGAGCTTCTCTTTCACGGCCCATTGCCATTAATATAGATTAGACCATCCCCTCCCTGCATAGTCATTATTATAGACTTGCTAGTCCCCTCCTACCATGGCTATTAATATGGATTTGTCACTCCCCTACCCACATGGCAATTATTATGTAGTTGCTCTTCCACAGCCCACGGCCATAAAAATGGAGTTGCCCATCCCCTCCCCACATGGTTTTAATATAAAATTGCATGTCCTCTCCACCATGGCTATTAATATGGATTTGTTCCTCCTCTACCCACATAGCAATTAATATGTAGTTGCTCTTCCACAGCCCATGGCCATTAAAATGGAGTTGCCCATCCCCTTTCCCCATGGCCATTAATATAATTTAGTAATTAATGGCAATTAATATGGAGCTGCTCTTCCACGGCCCATGACCATTAATATGGAGTTGCCCATCCCCTCCCTGCATGGCCATTATTATAGACTTGCTTGTCCCCTCCTACCATGGGTATTAATATGGATTTGTCCCTCCTCAACCCACATGGCAATTAATATGTAGTTGCTCTTTCACGGCTCATGGCCATTAATATGGAATTGCCCAACCCCTACCCCAATGTCCATTGATATGGAGTTGCTCCCCCTACTACGGCCAATAATTTGAAGCTGTCTCCCCCCTCATGTTCATTAATATAGGGTTGCCTGTCCCCTACCTATCATGCCCATTGATGTGGATTTGCCCATCCCCGACCCTGATGTCCATTGATATGGAGTAGCCCCCCCCCCCCCACCATGGCCATTAATATGAAGCTGGAATTTGTGTCCATTTGCAAGGTCAGGTACTGATGTTTAATGATTAAACCTAACAATTTGGTGATTTCAGTAGGGTTAAGGGCAGGGCTCTGTGCAGGACACTTGAGTTCCTCCACAAAAAATTGGTCACACCATGTCTATATGGAGCTGACTTTGTATACAGGGGAAACAAGTGTAAAGTGTTCAAGTCATGTATCCACTTTTCTTCTCTCTTCTTTATCAATATTAATTCTCTATCTCCACCTCCTTCTTATTTTGGGTGATATGGGTGATGGCCAATTGGCCATATACCTTATCTGTGAGACAGTGTAACCATTCTCAATAAAATTCCTTATCGTGGTAACTTTTGTAAATGTGGATGAGATTCCTATTGTGGTTATATTTAAATCTATAGATTTTGATATGGGAAATGTCTTCTGGATCCATTCAGTGATTTATAAGCAGAGTAAATGGAACCTGTTAATATATTCAGTGTAAGGTATTGAATGTTAACAGGCTTGAGGAAGGGTTGAGTCAATGTGCCAGGACCTGTGTTTGAACCTGAGACCTGTGCTGTGTCTGGCAGTATCTCATCTTGCTGAGCCACCTGAGATGCTAGACCGCTCCCTACCTGATACCAAACATAACCTTGTTTTGTGTCTTGTTTCTCTTGCACCTTGAACCCATGCTCCTCCCATGAACTTCTTACTTAAGTCATGCCTTTGAACTTTCTGTTTGCCAGATTTTTGCGCTCTCTCCAGCCAATATCTGTTATGTCCCTTCTGCTGCTGCTAATATTTTTGCTACTCCTTGTTACAGACCTTTGGCTCGTTCCTGGACTATTCTTCTGCTTGATCCCTACCTGCTATATCTACTACTAGACCCCGGCTTGCTAACCTCCTGGTGGGGAGATCCTGAGGACCACGACCTGGTACTAATACGCAGCAAATCCCATCTCCACCATCAGGACCTCTGGTGAACGTCGGTTAGTGCTTAGATCCCAAACCTCTAGTGAACCTGTATGATCCTCAAAGCTGACATGCTTGTATACCTATCCTGCTGGTCGTTTGAGAGCCTCGCTACTGCTATAGCTTGTCTCCGAGCCTGACTACTGATATCTGCCGATATTTTCGGACATGTGAAAAACGCCAAGTTTGGCTGTTTCGAATGCTGTCAGTTTTTTCAATTCAGTGCCGAGTACCCGGAAGTACTCATCACTTCCGGGTTTTTTACATGGAGACCTGGGTCTTCTCTTCGGCGGCGGTGGAGGTAGGATGCCCGGGTCTCTCAGTGGGACAGGAGACCCGGGCGAGCAGCGGAAGGTCGGCGGGAGGGGGGGGGACCTTCTCAGCCGCATTGGTGGTCATTACAAGACAGCCAACTGCCGGCTATGGACGCCGGTACCGGGGTGATGCATCTAGGCATCACTCCTGTACAACGCTTTCCCGAAATATCGGTAATATCGGTAACCTAAGTGGCCGATTCCAATATATCGGGGAAAGTGCATATTGGCCCCAATATATCGGTGTTGCCGATAATCGGTCGTTCCCTAAAATGAACCACTAAAGATCAGGCCTATTTCTGATACTTGTTGTTTACAAGTTAAAAATCAGTATTTTTTGCTAGAAAATTAGTTAGAACCCCCAAACATTTTTTATATATATATATATATATATATATATATATTTTTTTTAGCAGAGACTTTGGAGAATGAAATGGATGTCATTGCACTATTTTAGGTCACACTGTATTTGCGCAGCGGCCTTTCAAACACAATTTTTTGGGGAAAAAATACACTTCACTGAATTAAAAAAAAAAAAAACAGTAAAGTTAGCCAAATTTTTTTTCTATAATGTGAAAGATGATGTTATGCGAGTAAATGTTATGCTTTAAAATTGTGCAAATGGCGATAAACTAGGTTACTTAAAAATCTCCATAGGCGACGCCTTAAAAATGTTTAACGGCTACTAGTTTAGAGTTACAGAGGAAGTCTTTATCTAAAATTATTGCTCTTGCTCTAACGATCGCGGCAATACCTCACATGTGTGGTTTGAACACCATTTACATTTGTAGGCGCAACTTACTTATGAGTTCTCTTTGATGCACGAGCACGCGGTGACGGGGAGCTTTAAAAGTTTTATTTTTGTTTGTTTTTTTATTTATTTATATTTTTACACTGTTCCTTAAAAAAAAAAAAAAATTCTGATCTCCCTTTATTGCTGTCACAAGACATGTAAACATCCCTTGTGACAGTAATATGCAGTGACAGGTACTCTTTATGGAGGGATCGGGGGTCTAAAAGACCCCAAACCTCTCCACTGCACTTCAAAGTATTTAAACGCCAAAATCAGCATTTTTTTTATTACATGGGTTTTTAAAATTTGGCGCTGTTGGCTGCCGAGTAAACCGGAATTGATGTTGTGACATTGCTTCAGGTTTACTACATTGGAGACCCGATCAAAGCCGATTCTCGCTTTGTTCGGGACTCCGGCCAGCCAGCAGATGTGCCAACTGGTGGCTCGGGTCTCCCGGGGGGATGGGAGATCCGGGCGGAGCAGGGGACGTCACCTCCCACTACTTGTGATAATAGCTATGCGGCTATTTAGCCGCACCTGTTATTAACAATAGAAAGCCGACCGTCCACTCTAAAAAACCGGCCTCTACAATACAATAGGTGACCAGGCGTTTCTGGGGACAGTCCCCGGACTGAGGACATTGTCCCCTGATCAAGTCTGTCCCCAGTTTTGTCCCCGGCAGGGGCGGTGCCAGGTGGGTGCTTGGGTGTGCCTAAGCACCCTCAAAAATTCTTTAAGCACTCTCATAGTAACCCCAAAATTCAAAAGAACCCCAAAAGATGCTACTACTTGCATATGTCACAATTTTTGTAAGTTGCGCACCCCTAAACTCTGCACTCTGTTGATAACTGCACAACTGAACTCTGCACTCTGTACATTACGCACACCTGAACTCTGCACTCTGTACATCGCGTACCCCTGCACTCTGTATTTCGCGTACCCCTGCACTCTGTACATAGAGCACCCCTGAACTCTGTACATTGCGCACCCCTTAACTCTGTACATTACGCACCCCTGAACTCTGCGCTCTTTACATCGCGCCCCCCTGAACTCTGCACTCTGTACATCTCGCACCCTTGAACTCTTCACTGGCGCACCCCTACACTCTGTACATTGCTCACCCCTGAACTCTGCACTCTATACGTTGCGTACCCCTGAACTCTGCACTCTGTACGTTGCACACCCCTAAACTCTGCACTCTGTACATCATGCACTCCTGCACTCTGTACATTGCACCCTCCTGAACTATGCACATAGCGCACCCCTAAACTCTGTACATAGTGCACCCCTACACTTTGCACATTGAGCACCCCCTGAAATCTGCACTCTATACATTGCGCACCCCTGAACTCTGTGCATTGTGCACCCCTAAACTCTGCACTCTGTACATCATGCACCCCTGCACTCTGTACATTGCACCCTCCTGAACTCTGCACATAGCGCACCCCTAAACTCTGTACATGGTGCACCCCTACACTCTGTACATTGAGCACCCCTGAACTCTGCACTCTGTATATTGCGCACTCCTGCACTCTGTACATAGCGCACCCCTGCACTCTGTACATTGCGCCCTCCTGAACTCTGCACATAGTGCACCCCTAAACTCTGTACATTGAGCACCCCTGAACTCTGCATTCTGTACATCGCACACCCCTGCACTCTGTACATAGCGCACCCCTAAACTCTGTACATAGCATACCCCTGAACTCTGCATTCTGTAAATAGCGCACCCCTGAACTCTGCACTCTGCACACAACACACCCCTGAACTCTGCACTCTGTATATCGCGCACTCTTGAACTCTGCACTGATGCACCCCTGCACTCTGTACATAGCGCACCCCTAAACTCTGTACATAGCATACCCCTGAACTCTGCATTCTGTAAATAGCGCACCCCTGAACTCTGCACACAACACACCCCTGAACTCTGCACTCTGTATATCGCGCACCCTTGAACTCTGCACTGACGCACCCCTACACTCTGTGCATTGCGCACCCCTAAACTCTGCACTCTGTACATTATGCACCCCTACACTCTGTACATTGCACCCTCCTGAACTCTGCACATAGCGCACCACTAAACTCTGTACATAGTGCACCCCTACACTCTGCACATTGAGCACCCCTGAACTCTGCATTCTGTACATCGCACACCCCTGCACTCTGTACATAGCGCACCCCTAAACTCTGTACATAGCATACCCCTGAACTCTGCATTCTGTAAAGAGCGCACCTCTGAACTCAGCATTCTGCACACTACACACCCCTGAACTCTGCACTCTGTACATAGCGCACCTCTGCACTTAGTTGGTAAGAATGAGATACAAAATATGCATTGAAAATTTTTTTTCTATCTTATCTTCTTAATATTTGGTAGTCATATCCCCAAAAATTCTAAGAAGTATTTTTTTTTTATCTCATGGTGGAAATGTGAGAAATAACGTATATACAGTATCTTACAATCATTCCATAAACACATCCCACATACACTGCATAGATCATTTGAGGAAATTATGCTTATAAAATAGTTAAACATTTGCCAATAAAAAAAAAAAATATGTCCCCAGATTTAATTTTAAATGTCCGGTCACCTTACGGTACAATTACTTCCTCAAAATGACGTACCGGTATCTGATTTTGCGTGAGACGGTAAACTGAACGGGTTGTGTTAGGTGAGGGTTCATCATACTTTATCTGGCTATTCAACGTCATAACCATAAAGAGAGATTGCAATGAATTTCCTGTCCTGGGGACAGCGATGGGAAAGACCGGGATAAATATAGAAATAAACAAACACACCGATCCCTTCTGATTACTTTACAACAAACCGTAGGTTATTTATTTCTTCATGACATCATTCCTTCACATTTGCAACAGAGGTGCAGTGTTTTAACCACTTCAGCTCCGGAAGATTTACCCCCCCATCATGACCAGACCGTTTTGTGCGATACGGCACTGCGTTATTTTCAACTGACAATTGCGCAGTCGTGTAAGGCTGTACCCAAATAAAATGTATGTCTTTTTATCCCACAAATAGAGCTTTCATTTGAAGGTAGTTCCTTTTTTTTTTGTTTATTTTTGCGCTATATACAAAAAAAGATTAAATTTTGAAAAAAAAAAAAAAACAATATTTTTTTTTCTTTCTGCTATAAAACATTCCCCAGAAAAAAAAAAATGTAAAAAATCAAATTTCTTCATCAATTTAGGCCGATCGTATTCTGCTACATATTTTCGGAAAAGAAAAAAAAAAATCTTAATATGTGTATATTTATTGGTTTGCGCAAAAATTATAGAGGCTACAAACTATGGGGTATTTTTATTGTTTATTTTTTATTAGTAATGGCGGCGATCAGCGACTTATAGCAACATTGCGGTGGGCAAATTGGACACTAAGTGACACTTTTTGGGGACCAGTGACACCATTGCAGTGATCAGCGCTAAAAAAAAATATGTACTGTCACTGACACTTGCAGCGAAGGGGGTTAACATCAGGGGCGATTAAAGGGTTAACTGTGTTCCCTTGGAGTGCTTTCTAACTGTGGGGGAGTTGCTTTGACTGGGCGAAGACAGAGATCAGAACATTCCCATCTCAATCATTGCGTCAGCTGGACCCGCTGATTGGCTCCTGCTGTGATTGGCGGGAGCCAATCAGCGGGTCCAGCCGACTCGATGTCTGCCGGGACCCACGATCGTTTGCGAGAAAGGCAAAACGGCGGTCTGCCTATGTAAACAAGGCAGACAGCCGTTCTGTGAGAGGGGAATGTGCTGATCTCTGTCTTCCCCCAGTGGGCAGAGGGCAGGGCCCCAGACATGGAAGTGTCAGATCACGTACTAGGTTAAGCAGTTGGGGTCTTCAAACTATGGCCCTCCAGTTGTCCAGGAACTACAATTCCCATCATGCCTAGCCATGCCTGTGAATGTCAGAGTTTTACAATGCCTCATGGGATGTGTAGTTCTGCAATAGCTGGAGGGCCTTAGTTTGAGGATCCCTGAGTTAAAGTGACAATAAACTCTGGTTTAAAAAACATACAGTATATTCTATTTCAGTATGATTTCCTTCTATTGCTCTCAGCCTCCTTCAGACCTACAAATTGCTGTTTTTATTCATTTTTTATTTTTTTTGCTGCTGTGACCTGACTTCCTGTTAGGGTGACTATGTTCCTTCTCTATAGTCCTGCAGTATGTAGGAACGTAGTCACCCTTTCTTAATCTCTCCCAAGATGGACTATGGGATTTTTGGTGCTCCCAGTCAGCCCCCGATGACGTCAGAGAAGAGGACGGTGGTGCCGGACCCTGTGTGTGAAAGCCGAGCAGGACAATGCTATATTTGCTGGGTGATTGAAAAAAAGGATAAAAGGTAAGTAAAAATGTATAAACAGATTACCATAAAAGGATGAGGGGGGGGGGGGGAATGAAGTTCCTCTTTACCATGGTGACATTTCCAAGTCAGGGTTCAAAGTTTTGGGGAAATATTGAAAAAATAAAGAACCATGTCAGAAAAAAATCTCTTGCTGCAATACTAATCTCTTTTAGGGTCTCCTACCAGAGGCAGACTGGCAACTTTTAGCCCGGGGGCAAGTATAAACCAGAGGCCCATGGTGCAGGGACTTGGCCCCCCTCCAACTCTCCCTCTTCCTGACCCCCATTCCAGGCTGAAGCTCCGCTCCAGGTACTCTCTACTCACCGACTGAATCTGGGTTCCCAATCTGGCCAGCAGGGGGCAGTTGGGGGGAGCTGGGACAGCTTAGTTGGCTGGGGGAGGAGAGTCTCCAGTGGGGCATGGAACCGGCTGCTGCTCACACAGTTTACACCATCCATGCTAGGGGAGGCCTGCGCTCTGTCCTTGTCTTCATCCCGCTCTCAGTAGGTCAGTGGCGGGGACTTTTTACTTCTCTTCACCACAAATCTTTAGGCATGTCTGTGGCAGAAGCGGTGCAACCTTTTTACGGTGCATCAGAGCGGTCCAGTCAGAAATTGCCCCCCTAGCCAAGTCCTCTCCTGATATAGATATGGTTGCCCCTCTGCCCCGGCCCAGTCCTCCCCAGTACTCCCCTGATATAGATATGGTTGCCCCCCTGGCCCAGTCCTCCCCTGATATAGATATGGTTGCCCCCCTGGCCCAGTCCTCCCCTGATATAGATATGGTTGCCCCTCTGCCCCGGCCCAGTCCTCCCCAGTACTCCCCTGATATAGATATGGTTGCCCCCCCTGGCCCAGTCCTCCCCTGATATAGATATGGTTGCCCCCCTGGCCCAGTCCTCCCCTGATATAGATATGGTTGCCCCTCTGCCCTGGCCCAGTCCTCCCCAGTACTCCCCTGATATAGATATGGTTGCCCCCCTGGCCCAGTCCTCCCCTGATATAGATATGGTTGCCCCCCTGGCCCAGTCTTCCCCTGATATAGATATGGTTGCCCCCCTGCCCCCTTGCCCAGTCCTCACCAGATATAGATATGGTTGCCCCCCAGCCCCCGGCCCAGTCTTCCCCTGCTATAGATATGGTTGCCCCCTGGCCCAGTCCTCCCCTGATATAGATATGGTTGCCCCCCTGCCCCCTGGCCCAGATCTCCCCTAATATAGATATGGTTGCCCCCTTGCTCAGTCCTCCCCTGATATACATATGGTTGCCCCCCTGCCTCCTGGCCCAGTCCTCCCCTGATATAGATATGGTTGCCCCCCTGCCTCCTGGCCCAGTCCTCCCCTGATATAGATATGGTTGCCCCCCTGCCTCCTGGCCCAGTCCTCCCCTGATATAGATATGGTTGCCCCCCTGCCTCCTGGCCCAGTCCTCCCCTGATATAGATATGGTTGCCCCCCTGCCTCCTGGCTCAGTCCTCCCCTGATATAGATATGGTTGCCCCCCTGCCTCCTGGCCCAGTCCTCCCCTGATATAGATATGGTTGCCCCCCTGCCTCCTGGCCCAGTCCTCCCCTGATATAGATATGGTTGCCCCCCTGCCTCCTAGCCCAGTCCTCCCCTGATATAGATATGGTTGCCCCCCTGCCTCCTGGCCCAGTCCTCCCCTGTCTCCTGCAGACCCTTATAATTGTCATTTAAAATTAATGCAGTTCCGTATCGCAAGAAACAACCTGGTCATGAAGGGGGGGGGGGGGTAAATCTTCCGGAGGTCAAGTGGTTAAGAAGCTCTTATTGACATAGTGACAAGCCGGAACTGATTCTCTGGCAGCTCTACTTATCTTATCTAACAAAGACATTGTCTATTAAACCAGGAAATATCTGAAGGAGGAAATAATCCGCGTTATTTCAGCCATTTATTTGCTAAACCAACAATGGGGGTTGATTAACCTCTTAATGACTGCCCGCCGCAGTTTCACTGCAGCAGGTCGGCTCTGTCCCACGAAACGACGTAACTGTACGTCGCTTTGCGGAACTGCAAGTGGGGGACGCGTGTCCATTCGCTACATTGAAGCCGATCAGCGGGTCCAGCGGCCGCGACTGCCGCCGGGAACCCGCGATCGCTCCTTGTTGAGAAAGAACAGCGATCGGCCATTGTAAACTCGGCAGACCGCTGTTCTGTCAGTAATGAACACAGAGATCCTCTTATTTAGGAACACAGATCTCTGTGTTCATGCAGCATGCCCATCCTCCACACAGTTAGAAAGCACCCCCTAGGGACACGTTTAACCCTTTGAGCGCTGGCAACGGGGACTCCGATGCACGGGGTAGGCGGCTCTGATTGCTACCTGACACCCACGATTGTTCCCTGCTGAGAGAGAAGAACGGTCAGCTGTTGTAAACACAGCTAACCGTTCTTCTCCCTGGAATGATCACAGAGCACCTGTGATCCTTCTATATAGGATCACATGTCTCTATGGTCATTCCATAAACCCCGCCCCCATACAGCTACACACACGCCCCTAGGTTCACATTTAACCCCTTGATCACCCAAAGTGTTAACCCCTTCCCTGCCAGTGTCATTATTACAGTAACAATGCATATTTTTAGCACTGATTACTGTAGTAATGTCACTGGTCCCCCCAAAAATGTCCAAAATGTCAGTTAGGGGTCCGATCTGTCCGCCGCAATGTCTCATTCCCGCTAAAAATCGCTGATCACTGCCATTAATAGTAATAAATAAATAAAAATGACATAAATCTTTCCCCTAGTTTGTAGACGCGATAACTTTTGCGCAAACCAAACAAAATACGTTTATTGGGATTTTTTTTTTTTTAATCAAAAATATGTAGCAGAAAACAAATTGGCCTAAAAAAATGAAAAAAAATTTGACTTTTACATTTTTTTTATTCGGAATGTTTTATAGCAGAAAGTTAAAAAAAAAATATATATATATATATATATATATATATATATATATATATATATTTATTTATTTATTTTTTTTTTTCAAAATTTCAAATTGTCGCTCCTTTTTTGTATATAGCACAACAACAAACAAAAAAAAAAGGAAATACCAGTTCTATTTGGGGGATAAAAAGGACATCAATTTTATTTGGGTACAGTGTTGCACAACTGCGCAATTGTCAGTTAAAATAACGCAGTGCTGTATCGCAAAAAATTGTCTGGTCATTAAGGGGGGTAAATCTTCCGAAACTGAAGAGAAAATGATGAAAAAATTTGATTTTTAATTTATTTTTTTTTGGGGGGGGGGGGGGGTTTTATATAGCAGAAACTAGAAAAAATATTGTTTCTTTTTTTTTTTTTTTTTTTTTTAGAATTGGTCTTTTTTTTTTTTTTTTTTATAGTGCAAAAAATAAAAACCACGGTGATCAAATACCACCAAAAAAACTCTATTTGTGGGGGAAAAAGGACATCATTTTTTAATTTAATTTTTTGGTACAGTGTCGTGCGACTGCGCAATTGTCAGTTAAAGTAATGCAGCGCCGAATCCCAAAAAATGGCCTGGTCATTAAGGGGGGAAAACCTTCCGGTCCAGAAGTTGTTAACTGGTTAGTGTTAAGAAAAAAGAGGGGGAAAAAGCATCTGGATTGCGTTTCTGTTGTGTGAACTGGCCCTTAGCCTACGTTCGCATTGGTCTGTTTTGACATGCAATTTGACGTGTCCGAATCGATGCAACGTCGACTTTGCGGTGCTGCACTGATTCCCAAAAGTAGTTTTTGTACTACTTTTGGCGACTTCAAGGGGGGGCGATTTCAACAGACATCTGTGCAAGTCGGACTAAAAATGGCGTGGGTGACATTAATTGTCAATGGCATCCCAAACGCATCTAGAAATGTTCATAGGGTAGCATGTAGCGCACGTGGTGCAGTGCAATTTTAAAAGTTGCGCTGGCCATACTGTTGGCGCATTCCCATGCATTCAGCAGCCCATTGAAATGAATGAGCTATCAAAAACACGATGTGCGGGGAAAGAGGAAAAAAACGCATACGCTGGAGCTGCAGTTTATGACACATGAGACTCTCATAACTTTTTTTTTTTTCAAAATCAAAAACAAAACAGCGTCGCTAAATTGCAATAACCATTTGCAGTGGCGGAACTACCAGGGGCGCAGCAGTCGCACTTGCGACTGAGCCCTGGAGTTCTGCCACTGAGGGGGAATCGACTTGATGACCAAGTAAGTGAAAAACTTCCAAATAACAGTGCAACCACCTCTGCCTCTTACTGATACCACTCCCACCCCCCCCCCATCACAGATCTAATACCCATCATTTCTACTGGGGGATAGAGATGAGATCTGTGGCACCACCGCTGCCACTAATCCACCCCCCCCCCCCCTCACTGCCACTGATCCAACTTCCTTCACCACCACCACCGCTACCACTAATCCCACTCCCTTCACCACCACCGCTGCCACTGATCCCACTCCCCCTCACCACCATCACCGCTACCACTAATCCCACTCCCTTCACCACCACCGCTGCCACTGATCCCATCCCCCCTCAACACCACCGCCGCTACCACTAATCCCACTCCCTTCACCACCACCACTGTCACTGATCCCACCCCCCCTCATCACCACCACCGCTGCCACTGATCCCACTCCCTTCCCCACTGCTGCCACTAATCACCCCCCTCATCACCACCACTGCCACTGATCCAACTTCCTTTACCACCACCGCTGCCACTGATCCCACCCCCCTCACCACCACCACCGCTGCCACTGATTCCACTCCCTTCACCACCACCGCTTCCACTGATCCCACCCCCTCACCAACACCGCTGTCACTGATCACCCCCATCACGCCACCACTGCCACTGATCCCACCCTCTTCTTTACCACTGCTGCCACTGATCCCACCTCTTTTTCCCACTGCTACTCATCCCATCTCACCTTAGCTGCCACTGATCCCACCCCCCTCACCACCACAACTGCTGCCACTGGCCACACCCCTCATTTCCACCACTGCCACTAATCCCACCACCACTGCCACTGATCCCATCCTCTTCACCATCACTGCTGCCACTGATCCCATCTCTTTTCCCCACCACCGCTGCCACTCACCCCACCCCCTTCACTACCACCACTGCTACTCATCCCATCCCACCTCAGCTGCCACTGATCCCACCTCCCTCACCCCCTCCACCGCTGCCACTCGCCACCCCACTCACCACCACCACCGCTGCCACTGATCACCCCCCTCACCACCACCACTGCCACTGATCCCACCCCCTTCACCACCACCACTGCCACTGATCCCACTTCCCTTCACCACCACCGCTGCCACTGATCCTACCACCTTCACCACCACTGTTACTCATCCCATCCCACCGCTACCAATGCTGCCATCCAATCCCATCCCACCACCATTGCCGCAACCACATCCCATCCCCACCACCACTGCTGCAACCACATCTTATCCCACCACCAGTGCTGCCACTCACCCCATCCCACCACCGCTGCCATTCATCCCATCCCACCACCGCTGCCATTCATCCAATCCTATCCCACCACTGCTGACACTCATCCCATCCCATCACTGCTGCCACTTATCCCATCCCACCACTGCTGACACTCATCCCATCCCATTACTGCTGCCACTCATCCCATCCCATCCCACTACTGCTGCCATTTATACCATCCCATTACTGCTGCCACTCATCCCATCCCACCACAGCTGCCACTGATCTCACCCCCCCCCCTCCACATCCGGTGTCACTGATCCCGTTCTCTCCCCCCATCACTACCACCACTGCTGTGACTCATTCCAACCCCATGCTCCAGGGGGTCCATGCCTCACCCCTGTACACCTGGATAGGAGGGGCAGCAGGGTGGCATATAGAGGATCCAATCCCCTCCCTGCTGCAGGAGTTCCTCTTTATGCCGCACCTCCTATCCAGGTGTACAGGGGTGATGCATTGGGGCAGGGTAGCCTCAGGGCTCAGGATTGCTCTTCATGGTTTCTTGCATTGGGCCCTGAAGGTTCTAGTTACGATCATTCGGCTTAACCACATTCCTAAACAGTCAATCTTAGTGATGCTAAAAATAGCTCCTTCACAAAATGGTACTATTCATTGTTACCCAATTATAGATACTTTGTTCATTTGTTTGTAAATAATTTCCCAATAGGAATAGTATCAAGATTGTCTCCTTGCCCGAATTTCAGGTTTTTTTGGCTCATCATCTCAGCAATGGAATGTTGGAAATTTCCAGGGAGAAGCATTAATCACTATTCTTAGTTACAGCATGAATCAGAGCCCATTCACACCATAGTGCATGCGATAATGCGAGCAAGACGCACAGGCAGGAGCCTGAGATTTCATAATGCATTGTGTTGTGCTGAAATGCATTTTAACCTCTTGAGTGCCGAAAAGTTCTACCCCCTTCATGACCAAGGCATTTTTTTGCTATTCAGCACTGCGCTACTTTAACTGATAATTGCGCGGTCGTGCAACGCTGTACCCAAATACAAATTTTCACACAAATAGAGCTTTCTCTTGGTGGTATTTGATCACCATTGAGCTTTTTTTTTCTTTTTTTTCTTTAATTGTATAAACTTACAGTAGTTACATAGTTAGGTTGAAAAAAGACACAAGTCTATCTAGTTCAACCAAAATAAATAAAAATAAATCATACAATCCCATATACACAATCCTATACACACAGATGATGGAGAGGAGGGCCAACAATTTATTATTTAAACAATATATTATATGAACCAAAAATTGAGTAAAATATATATATATATATACAGTGTGTGTGTATATATATATATATATATATATATATATATATATATTTATATATATATATATATATATATATATATGCAGAACCAATCATTGTGATTTTTGCTATCGTGAAAATCAGGATAGCAAAGTCATGTAGCGGGAACGAGCCCCCTCACGCCATCTGCTGTGTGGCAAACGCACGTTTTCGTCTGCATTTCCCGCGCTGCCTTCTTTACATTGTGCGTAGGTGACGGTAACACCGCTGCCACTGATCCCACTCCCTTCACCACCGCTGCCACTAATCACCCCCATCACCACCACCATTGCCACTGATCCCACTTCCTTCACCACCACCGCTGCCACTGATCCCACCCCCCCCTCCCTCACCACCAACACCGCTGCCACTGATCCCAGTCCCTTCACTAACACCGCTACCACTAATCCCACTCCCTTCACCACCACCGCTGCCAGTGATCCCACCCCCCCTCACCACCACCACCACTGCCACTGATCCCACTCCCTTCACCACCGCTGCCACTAATCACCCCCCTCACCACCACCATTGCCACTGATCCCACTTCCTTCACCACCACCGCTGCCACTAATCCCACCCCCCCCCCTCACCAACAGCACCACTGCCACTGATCCCACTCCCTTCACCACCACCGCTGCCACTGATCCCACTCTCTTCACCACCACTGCTGCCATTGATCCCACTTCTTTTTGCCACCACTGCTACTCATCCCATCCCACCACAGCTGCCACTGATCCCACCCCCCTCACCACTACCATTGCTGCCACTGGCCACCCCCCCTCACCACCACCACCGCTGCCACTAATCCCAGCACTACCACCACTTCCACTGATCCCACCCTCTTCACCACCACTGCTGCCACTGATCCCATCTCTTTTCCCCACCACCGCTGCCACTCATCCCACCCCTTTCTCTACCACCAATGCTATTCATCCCATCACACCTCAGCTGCCACTGATCCCACCTCCCTCAACACCACCACTGCTGCCACTCGCCACCTCCCTCACCACCACCACCGCTGCCACTTGCCACCCCCCTCACCACCGCTGCCACTGATCACCCCCCTCACCAGCACCACTGCCACTGATCACACCCCCTTCACCACCACTGCTGCCACTGATCCCACCTCCCTTCACCACCACCGCTGCCACTCATCCCACCCCCTTCACCACCACTGTTACTCATCCCATCCCACCGCTACCAATGCTGCCATCCAATCCCATCCCACCACCACTGCTGCCACCCATCCCATCACCATTGCTGCAACCACACCCCATCCCCACCACCACTGCTGCAACCACATCTTATCCCACCACCACTGCTGCTACCCATCCCATCCCACCACCGCTGCCACTCATCCCATCCCACCACCGCTTACACTCATCCCATCCCATCACTGCTGACACTCATCCCATCCCATCCCACCACTGCTGACACTCATCCCATCCCATCACTGCTGCCACTCATCCCATCCCACCACTGCTGCCACTCATCCCATCCCACCTCTGCTGCCACTCATCCCATCCCATTACTGCTGCCACTCATCCCATCCCACCACAGCTGCCACTGACCTCACTCCCCACCCACATCTGGTGCCACTGATCACGTTCTATCCCCCCATCACTACCACCACCGCTGCGACTCATTCCAACCCCATGCTCCAGGGGGTCCATGCCTCACCCCTGTACACCTGGATAGGAGGGGCAGCAGGGTGGCATATAGAGGATCCAATCCCCTCCCTGCTGCAGGAGTTCCTCTTTATGCCGCCCCTCCTATCCAGGTGTACAGGGGTGACGCATGGGGCTGGGTCGCACCCGGACTCAGGATTGCTCTTCATGGTTTCTTAGAAAAAGAGGTACCTTGAGAACGTCAGTTTTTGATGAAACGTACGTCGGTCGCGGCGTGCTGACGTCACCTCTACGAGACGAGAAGATACTCAGGCGGGTGTTTGTAGCCGACTGGCCGGCGGCTCCAATTCAGCGCTTTTCTATAACACTCTTGTAAGTGCATTTCTTTGTTTTATCTTATTTTAATAAATGGTTTTACGCTATGGGCTCTCCCCTTATCATTTATTCTATGTGATATCGGAGTACCTTTGTGGACCAGCCTCAATATTAAGGGAGATTTCATTCTATTGTCTGGTGGATTGCCATACATCAGCTGCACCCTGATTACTACATGCAATTTGGTTGCTGACATCTGGTAAGCAGGAATTCCTGGTGGTGGCCGTGTTTTATTTGAGTGATCAATATCGCACGATTTACCTACAGATTTCTGGTAATTAATTGGGAGCACGGAGGTGGTTCTTTAATTTCTACTTGTTCAATAAGACCTGTTATGCTCACTCTGTCTTACTTCTGGTAAGCAGCCTGTGGTGGTGGTGGTGCACACTTATTATTCCCTTGACACACTCGGGAGATTTAATATTTATACAGTATCACGCTATGTTTGTCTTATGTTTTATTACATTATTCACGGATCTACATCCCTGAGTTGATACCATCTGTGAGGAGTCCCCTGCAGAATTCCATTTGGCCTGGCTTCTGTGTATATCAATGCTCATCTTGCTGCTACATCCGGTAAGCAGTACCTATACATACTGAATTTATTCGGGTGGACTGGACTTCAGCTGTTTATTCATCATTTGAATAATTTTGGGACTTTTGTGTATTTTTCTGGGACTTTTTATAATTTTTGATCATATCATCTGTGGTCTATGTCACTTAGCGCAGCTTTTCCCATTATCTTCATGGTTTCTTGCATTGGGCCCTGAAGGTTCTAGTTACGATCATTCGGCTTAACCACATTCCTAAACAGGCAATCTTAGTGATGCTAAAAATAGCTCCTTCACAAAATTGTACTATTCATTGTTACCCAATTATAGATACTTTGTTCATTTGTTTGTAAATAATTTCCCAATAGGAATAGTATCAAGATTGTATCCTTGCCCGAATTTCAGGTTTTTTTGGCTCATCATCTCAGCAATGGAATGTTGGAAATTTCCAGGGAGAAGCATTAATCACTATTCTTAGTTACAGCATGAATCAGAGCCCATTCACACCATAGTGCATGCGATAATGCGAGCGAGACGCACAGGCAGGAGCCTGAGATTTCATAATGCATTGTGTTGTGCTGCAATGCATTTTAACCTCTTGAGTGCCAAAAAGTTCTTCCCCCTTCATGACCAGGGCATTTTTTTGCTATTCAGCACTGCGCTACTTTAACTGATAATTGCGCGGTCGTGCAACGCTGTACCCAAATACAAATTTTCACACAAATAGAGCTTTCTCTTGGTGGTATTTGATCACCATTGAGCTTTTTTTTTTTTTTTTTTATTGTATAAACTTACAGTAGTTACATAGTTAGGTTGAAAAAAGACACAAGTCTATCTAGTTCAACCAAAATAAATAAATAAAAATAAATCATACAATCCCATATACACAATCCTATACACACAGATGATGGAGAGGAGGGTCAACAATTTATTAATTAAACAATATATTATATAAACCAAAAATTGAGTAAAATATATATATATACACACACACATAAAGTATATACGCAGAACCAATCATTGTGATTTTTGCTATCATGAAAATCAGGATAGCAAAGTCATGTAGCGGGAACGGGGCCGAAGAGCCCCCTCACGCCATCTGCAGTGCGGCAAACGCACGTTTTCGTCTGCATTTCCCACGCTGCCTTCTTTACATTGTGCGTGGGTGACGGTATTTGTTAATGGCATCCCAAACGCATCTAGAAACATGCATGGGGTACCACGTACCGCACGTGGTGCAGTCCATTTTTTAAAGTTGCGCTCGCCATACTGCTGGCGCATTTCCATGCATTTAGCAGCCCATTGAAATGAATGAGCTATCAAAAACACGATGCGCCGGAAAGAGCAAAAACGCACACGCTTGAGCTGCAGTTTATGACACATAAGACTCTCATAACTTTTTTTTTTTTCTACATAAAAAAAAAAAAACAGCATTTCTTAATTGCAATAATCATTTAGCTTAACCGCATTCCTAAACAGTCAATCTTGGCGATGCTAAAAATAGCTCCTTCCTTCGCAGAATCGTGTCACCTAATTATAGATACTTTCTTCATGTGTTTGTAAATATTTTCCTTATAGGAATAGTATCAAGATTGTCTCCTTACCCGAATTTCAGGTTTTTTTTGGCTCATCGTCTCAGCAATGGAATGTTGGAAATTTCCTGGGAGAAGCATTAATCACTATTCTTAGTTACAGCATGAATCAGAGCCCATTCACACCATAGTGCATGCGATAATGCGAGCGAGACGCACAGGCAGGAGCCTGAGATTTCATAATGCATTGTGTTGTGCTGCAATGCATTTTAACCACTTGAGTGCCGAAAAGTTCTACCCCCTTCAAGACCAGGGCATTTTTTGCTATTCAGCACTGCGCTGCTTTAACTGGTAATTGTGCGGTCGTGCAACGCTGTACCCAAATACATTTTATATAATTATTTTTCATTTTTTCAAATAGAGCTTTCACTTGGTAGTATTTGATCCCCACTGAGTTCTTTTTTTTTTTATTGTATAAACATACAGTAGTTACATAGATAGTCAGGTTGAAAAAAGACACAAGTCTATCTAGTTCAACCAAAATAAATACATGAATAAAAATAAATCATACAATCCCACATACACACAGTTGATGGAGAGGAGGGCCAACAATAATTTAAACAATATATTATATAAACAAAAAATTGAGTAAAAAATATATATACAGTGTGTATACATTATATGTGTATACATTATATCATTATATGTATATATATATATATATATATATATATATATATATATATATATATATATATATATATGTGTATATATATGTGTGTGTGTGTGTGTGTGTGTGTATATATATATATATATATATATATATATATATATATATATATATATATATATATAAATATAAATATGTGTGTGTGTATATATATACATATATATATATATGTGTATGTATATAATGTATATATATATCTACTGTAACTGTGTATATATATATATATATATATATATATATATATACAGTAAACCCCCCTCTATCGCGGGGGTTTCCGAACCCACCCGCGAAAAGTGAAAATCAGTGAAATAGGAAAACCCTATTAAAATACACTGTAGGCATGTTTTTTTTTACTGTCACTGTACTTTTAAAAGCATTTTAAGGTCTTTATACACACTTTTAATACAAAAGAAACTAATTTAAACACATAAAAGATACTGAGAGACAGAGCAAGAGCTATGGAAAACACAAAAATATTTAATATATATAAAAATATATAAAATAACATTACAGAAAAAAACGCAATATACCGGGACCGCAAAAACTGAACCGAGATGGAGCGGGGGTTTACTATATATATATATATATATATATATATATATATATATATACAGTGTACAGTACACCCCTCACATTTTTGTAAATATTTTATTATATCTTTTCATGTCATTATGGGGTATTGTTTGCAGTGGCGGCTGGTGCTCAAAATTTTTGGGGGGGGCGCAAAAAGAAAAATGTAATAGGTATTGCTTCGCACCAAAAAACGCAGTAAAAAAATTGCGTGACTTTGAAGCTGTGCCCCCTTCAATGCAATGAACACTGTGCTGTGCCCCCTTCAATGCAATGAACACTGTGCTGTGCCCCCTTCAATGCAATGAACACTGTGCTGTGCCCCCTTCAATGCAATGAACACTGTGCTGTGCCCCCTTCAATGCAATGAACACTGTGCTGTGCCCCCACAATGCAGAGTTCAGCGTGCATGCCCCTTTCAATTCAGAGCGCCACAGCATTGTCCCCAATCACTGCAGAGCGCTACAGCATTGTCCCCAATGATTGCAGAGTGCCCACAGCATTGTCCCCCAATGATTGCAGAGTGCCACAGCATTGTACCCCAATGATTGCAGAGTGCCACAGAATTGTACCCCAATGATTGCAGAGTGCCCACAGCATTGTACCCCAATAAATGCAGAGTGCCCACAGCATTGTACCCCAATAAATGCAGAGTGCCCACAGCATTGTACCCCAATGATTGCAGAGTGCCCTCAGCATTGTACCCCAATGATTGCAGAGTGCCACAGAATTGTACCCCAATGATTACAGAGTGCCACAGAATTGTACCCCAATGATTGCAGAGTGCCACAGCATTGTACCCCAATGATTGTAGATTGCCACAGCATTGTACCCCAATGATTGCAGAGTGTCACAGAATTGTCCCCCAATGATTGCAGAGTGCCACAGAATTGTACCCCAATGATTGCAGAGTGCCACAGCATTGTACCCCAATGATTGCAGAGTGCCCACAGCATTGTACCCCAATAAATGCAGAGTGCCCACAGCATTGTACCCCAATAAATGCAGAGCGCCACAGCATTGTACCCCAATAAATACAGAGCGCCTCAGCATTGTACCCCAATAAATGCAGAGCGCCACAGAATTGTACCCCAATGATTGCAGAGTGCCACAGAATTGTACCCCAATGATTGCAGAGTGCCACAGCATTGTACCCCAATGATTGCAGAGTGCCCACAGCATTGTACCCCAATAAATGCAGAGTGCCCACAGCATTGTACCCCAATGATTGCAGAGTGCCCACAGCATTGTACCCCAATAAATGCAGAGTGCCCACAGCATTGTACCCCAATAAATGCAGAGCGCCACAGCATTGTACCCCAATAAATACAGAGCGCCTCAGCATTGTACCCCAATAAATGCAGAGCGCCACAGAATTGTACCCCAATGATTGCAGAGTGCCACAGAATTGTATCCCAATGATTGCAGAGTGCCACAGCATTGTACCCCAATAAATGCAGAGCGCCACAGAATTGTACCCCAATGATTGCAGAGTGCCACAGAATTGTACCCCAATGATTGCAGAGTGCCACAGCATTGTACCCCAATGATTGCAGAGCGCCACAGCATTGTACCCCAATAAATGCAGAGTGCCCACAGCATTGTACCCCAATGATTGCAGAGTGCCACAGCATTGTACCCCAATGATTGCAGAGTGCCACAGCATTGTACCCCAATAAATGCAGAGTGCCCACAGCAATGTACCCCAATAAATGCAGAGTGCCACAGCAATGTACCCCAATAAATGCAGAGTGCCACAGCATTGTCCCCCAATAAATGCAGAGTGCCACAGCATTGTCCCCCAATAAATGCAGAGTGCCACAGCAATGTACCCCAATAAATGCAGAGTGCCCACAGCATTGTAACCCCAATCAATGCAGAGTGCAGCGTGCGTGCTCCCTTCAATTTAATGCACTTACCTGGCGGCGGCGGCGGGTTCTTCCCTCCTCGATCCAGTCCGTCCTCTCTGCGGCGGCGGGAAGGAGAGCGGCTTCTCCCTCGTCCTCCGAGCGGCGGTGACGGTGAGTGACTGACTCACGCACCGGCACCACCCCCATTGTGACGTCAGGGATCGGATGTCCTGGATGATGATTGGTCCAGGCTGGAGACTGGACCAATCACAGCCAGGATATCCGAAAGTGGGGGTGTCCAATCGCAAGCACTTGCGATCGGGTTACGCCCCCAGAATGCTGCCGATCGGTGACTCTTCTGGGACGTAACCCCACCCCCCCCCCCCCCCCCTAGCCACCACTTCCCTTCCAAAGGCCGGCGAACCCAATTTTTTTTTTTTTTTAAACTTTGTTTGTTCGCTGTCATTTTTTTTTTTTCTTTTTTTTTTTAGGGGTAGGGGGCGGCGCCCTGGCGCCCCCTATGCACGGGCCGCCACTGATTGTTTGTAGAATTTTGAGAAAAATAATTAATATAATCCATTTTGGAATAAGGCCGTAACATAAAATGTGGAAAAAAGTGAAGCACTGTGTGTGTGTGTATATATATATATATATATATATATATATATATATATATATATACTGTATATGTATGTATGTATGTGTGTATATATATATATATATATATATATATATATACATATATATATATATATATATATATATGAGGTGCCATGTTGAACTTCCAGTGACCAGTATAAAAGAGTGAGAACGATACCACCAAATTTACCACACCTGCTCCCCCATTCACACCTGAGACCTTATAACACTAATGAGTCACATGACATTGGGGAGGGGAAATGGATAATTTGGCTCAATTTGGACGGTTTGAATTAGGGGTGTACTCACTTTTGTTGCCAGAGGTTTACACATTAATGGCTGTGTGTTGAGTTATTTTGAGGGGACAGCAAATTTACACTGTTATACAAGCTGTACACTCACTATTTTACACAAAGTGTCATTTCTTCAGTGTTGTCACATGAAAAGATAGAATAAAATATTTACAAAAATGTGAGGGTTGTTCTCACTTTTGTGAGATACTGTATATACACACATATACAGTATATATATATATATATTTATATATACATACATCAAAAATTTAGAAAATACATTTTTTTTCTACTTTGTTATAAAACATATCCAGTAAAAAGATTTAATTTCTTCATAAATGTATGTATTCTTTAAAATAAATTTAAGTATTCTGCTACATGTCTTTGCAAAAGAAAAATCCCAAAGAGTGTACATGAATTGGTTAGTGTGAAAGTTATAACATCAACAAACTATGGGGATATATACTGGAATTTACGCAGCTATGGACACTATACTGTATATACCGATCAGCGACTTATGGTGCGACTGTGATAGGGTGGAGGGCAACCTGGCGCTAACAGAGACTACCTGGGAGGGTCAATAACTGCCACTGACATCAGCAGTGACACTAATACAGTGACCAGTGATAATACTATACACTGTACTAATGACACTGGCTGGGAAGGGGTTAACGGCGTGCCTAACAATGTGTAATATGCGCTGATTTTACTGAGCTGGCTGTTCTTTCTCCCAGCTTTTCAGGGGGAAGAAACAGCCAGATCGCTGTTCACAGTACACAGAATTTTGTGTTTTTCACCCAAAATCATTGGCTAATATCAGATATATTGAAATGTTTATAATCACATATTTATTGGAATAAAAATGAGGCAACTATGTGCACTTCAGTGATGGCATTTCTCAGGGCGGGTTACCTTGATGGTGACAGCAATGGAAAATGTTTGCGTAATGTTTGCTGAAAACAGCCACTTTTAGTCACCGTTGAAAGCCCTTGCGACAGGGTGACAATGCAGGAGCACTATTGAGAGACATGGACAGGGCGTTGTCACCCTATAACAGGAAGTGCTTGAACATGGCAGGATATCCGGGGTGTCGAAATGGCCACTAGTGATGGACGAACATTGGCCGGGCGGTTTGCGGACGTTAGCCGCAAATTTTCTCAAATGTCTGCGAACCGCAAGTTCGCAGCTGGCCCCATTGACTTTAATGGGAGGCGAACTTTAAAAACCTTTAGATCATATTTGCAGCCACAAAAGACTTACTAGCTGTGCACAAATAGTCCCAGCACATGGATAATGTCATAACAGAAGTATTGCAATTGGAAAAGTTGGCCTAAAAATGTATTTCTTTTTTTTTACAGCAAAAAAAATTATTTTTCTTTTCCTAAATCAGCCAGAACTGACAGCAGCCTGTAAATACATGTCAAATACATATAGGGTCCATTCACACGTCTGTAAAATGGGTCCGCATCCATTCCACAAATTGGCTGGAATGTTTACAGACCCATTGATTTTCAATTCCAGTCTGAAAAATTAGGCATTCACAGGATAAAGAAGTAAGTGTCGGCCAGTACAGGCCCCAAAAATTAGCCCACATGCGTTTACCTGACAGCTAAGAACGTTGTATTCTGTGGCTGAAGGTAGATTAGGCATTCACAAGATAAATAAGTAAGTGTCGGCCAGTACAGGCCCCAAAAATTAGCCCACATGAGTTTACCCGACAGCTAAGAACGTTGTATTCTATGGCTGAAGGTACATTAGGCTTTCACAGGATACAGAAGTAAGTGTCGGCCAGTATAGGCCCCAAAAATTAGCCCACATGTGTTTACCTGACAGCTAAGAACATTGTATTCTGTGGCTGAAGGTACATTTGGCATTCACAGGATACAGAAGTAAGTGTCGGCCTCTATAGGCCCCAAAAAATAGCCCACATGGGTTTACCCGACAGCTAAGAAGGTTGTATTCTGTGGCTGAAGGTACATTAGGCATTCACAGGATAAATAAGTAGGTGTCGGCCAGTACAGGCCCCAAAAATTAGCCCACATGGGTTTACCTGACAGCTAAGAACATTGTATTCTGTGGCTGAAGGTACATTAGGCATTCACAGGATAAATAAATAAGTGTCGGCCAGTACAGGCCCCAAAAATTAGCCCACATGGGTTTACCTGACAGCTAAGAACTTTGTATTCTGTGGCTGAAGGTACATTAGGCATTCACAGGATACATAAGTAAGTGTCGGCCAGTATAGGCCCCAAAAAATAGCCCACATGGGTTTACCTGACAGCTAAGAACGTTGCATTCTGTGGCTGAAGGTACATTAGGCATTAACAGGATAAATAAGTAAGTGTCGGCCATTCCAGGCCCCAAAAATTAGCCCACATGCGTTTACCTGACAGCTAAGAATATTGTTTTCTGTGGCTGAAGGTACATTAGGCATTCACAGGATACAGAAGTAAGTGTCGGCCAGTATAGGCCCAAAATATGAGCCCACATGCGTTTACCTGACAGCTAAGAACGTTGTATTCTGTGGCTGGAGGTACATTAGGCATTGACATGAAAAATAATTGTCAGCCATGAAAGGCCCCAAAAATTAGGCATTCAATGGACATGAAATGCCTTTTATGCCGCTGTATTTACCAAAGGCAAGGACCATGAATTGTTGTGGGTGGATGGTGGTCTGGTGGATATTTGTGGCCTGTCATGAGGAATTTCAATGAAACATGGTCTACTGGTCACATGTTTTGAATTCCTCAGAGATCCATGCCTCATTCATTTTTATAAATGTGAGGTAGTCAACACTGTCATGAGCTAGGCGAGTGTGCTTATCGGTCACGATTTCCCCTGCTGCGCTGAACGTCCTTTCGGACAGGACACTGGACAGGGGGCAACTCAACAGTTCCATTGCAAATTGTGCAAGCTGTGGCCAGAGGTCAAGCCTGCCAATTCAGTAGTCCAGGGGTTCATCACTCCTCAGAGCGTCCACATCGGCCGTTAACCTGATGTAGTCGGACACCTGTCGGTCTAGGCGTTCCCTGATGCTGGATACAGCTGTCCATGGGTCGGCTGAAAGAAGGATCTCATATCTGTGACCTCCACATCTTCAAACCACTCTCTTCTTGCAGGCGCTGTTGGATTGCTACCCGCAACTGTTTCTCTGTGAGTGGAAATTCCTCTGCCAGCGCACGCAAAAGCAGAATGCAGCATCTCTTGAAGCAAGGCCTGGAAGTGCTGCATTCTGACCGCCCTCTGTAATGGTGGTAACATTTCCGCCATTTTTTGTTTGTACCGGGGGCCTAAGTACATTGCCACCCAGTACTGGTCCTTGCCCTTTATGCTTTTTATACGGGGGTCCCCCTGAAAACACTGGAGCATGAAGGCCCCCATTCGCACTAAAGTGGACGCGGTGTAGTGGCCTGGCTCCAGCTCATCATCCAGGATAATGTCGTCCTCGTTCTCCTCCCCCCATCCACGGACAACACCAGGGATCCCAGAAAGGTTTAAAGCATGCTCTTCTTGCTCCTCCCCATCCTCCTCTGACTCCTCTTCAGACTCCTGTTGTTGACTTGTCTCAGATGGAGTAGCACCCCCTGGGAATTCAACCAACATTGCAACTTCCTCATCTTCCTGCTCCTCGATGGCTTGATCAATGACACAACGCAATGCACGCTCCCGAAAGAAAGCATAAGGTACGATGGCGCCCTGGCCGTGACTGACCAGTTTGGTGATCTCATCGAATGGCCGCAGAAGTCTGCATGCGTCGCACATGAGCAGCCACTGGTGAGGTGAAAAAAAACCCAAGCTCCCCAGAACCTGTCCTGCCGCAGAGTTTGTACAGGTAGTCGTTAACTGCACATTTCTGCTGAAGCAGCCTATCAAGCATATGCAAGGTTGAGTTCCATCGCGTCGGGCAGTAACAAATAAGACGCCTGACAGGCAGGTTGTGTCGCCGCTGAATGTCAGCAAGGCGAGCCATGGCTGTGTAAGATCTTCTGAAATGGCCCGAGATTTTCCTGGCCTGCCGCAAGACGTCCTGGACCCCAGGGTAATTGGCAACGAATCACTGCACGACCAAGTTCAGGACGTGTGCCATGCATGGCACGTGTGTAATTTTGCCCTGTTTCAGCACACTCAGCAGATTGGCACCGTTGTCGCACACCACTTTACCAACTGTCAAATTGAGCGGTGTCAGCCGCTGATCTACCTGTGAACGCAAAGCTGAAAGGAGTGCAGGACCAGTGTGGCTCTTGGCTTCCAGGCTCAACAGACACAGCACAGCATGGCAATGTCTCACCTGGCATGTGGAATAGGTTCTGGGGATCTTAGGTGGCGCAGCGGAAGAGACGGTAGCATCGGAAAAGGAGGAGTCAGCCGAGGAGGAGAGGGAGGATGGAGTAGGAGGAGGAGAAGAAGAGGCAGGCCTGCATGCAATCCGCAGTGGTAAAACCAAATCTACACGGGTGCCATTGGTTACATGCTTGACGATCGTCAGAAGGTTCACCCAGTGGGCAGTAAAAGTTATATTCCTTTCCTGCCCATGTTTGCTAGACCATGTGTCTGTGGTCAGATGTATCTTGGCACCGACACTGTGTGCCAGAGATACATTCACTTGCTGTTGAACATGGCCATACAGCTCTGGAATGCCCTTCTGCGAGAAATATTTCCTGCCTGGGACCTTCCATTATGGTGTTCCATTGGCCACAAATTTACGCAAAGGCCTCCGAGTCCACCAGTTGATATGGCAGTAGTTGGCAGGCTATCAGTTCCAACAAGCCAGCAGTCAACCATTGGGCAAGAGGGTTATCCGGCGTTATAATTTTTGTTATGCTCCAAACATTTGGGCCACGGAAGCCTGCCTTTTTCCAGAACAACGTGAGGAAGGCATGATGGAAGGTGGAGTGGAGGACAATTGTGAGAAGAGAGGAGAAGGAGAAGAGGCTGGACGGTGAGAGCATGGAGTGTGGCTTTGTGGGTTCTGACGGCGTTGCTCCCACTGGGCTCGGTGATGGGAGTCCAGGTGCCTTCCTAAGGAGGTCGTCCCTAGGTGAGTGTTGGGTTTACCGCGACTTATGCGTTGACTGCAAAGGCTGCAGATGGCAACACTGTTGTCAGCAGCGGACACATTAAAAAAAGCCCACACTGCGGAGCAATGTTCCCTTTAAGCTGCGCGCATGCGCGGCAGCGCAGTGTAATTGACGGTCCCGCGCAGCACAAAGTCAGACGGCGCAGCCGCAGAGCCGCAGACGACGTAAAGATGGTGAAGGTAGTGAGCTGAGCAGTGCGCACCGAGAGCCCGCGCATTGTGTGACAATAGCGAATGAAAATTCGCTATTGTCACACGGATCCTCCGCCTGGCCAATCAGGGAGCGGGTCCTCCCACTTCCTGATTGGCCGAAAGGCATACCACCCCATGCCATTGGCCAAGGTCCGAGGAGGAGGCGGGAGGACTGAGGAGACGCGGGAGCCCGGGACTAAAGAGAAGCTGCCTTGACTCGTCGACTCGTGAGGTAAGTGCACGGGTCTCGGGGGGGGGGACGCTGGCATCTCTGCATTGATTGGGGGCAATGCTGTGGCACTCTGCAATTGATTGGGGGCATTGCTGTGGCACTCTGCAATTGATTGGGGGCATTGCTGTGGCACTCTGCAATTGAATGGGGGCACGCTGGTCACTCTGCATTGACGTCCCCCGTCCCCCCCCCATTGCTCAGTCTAAAGGTTTGCGCTCAGAAATTGTTTTATTTGCTCAGCACAGTAAAAACTTAGAGGGAACATTGCTGCGGAGCCATGTGCCGGCGTCCTGGGAGCGCCAGATGTGACTGTGCATGGTTGATGGCTCGCTCCTGATACATTAGCAGTCTGCTTTGTCCCTCCTGTGCAATGTAACTTCCGCCTGCTTCTCCTCCCTATCTGCTGGTCCGTCTCTCCCTCTGAACTCCCCTCCTCTTCCTCTCTTGTGGGCACCCACGTGACGTCCATAGACACGTCATCATCAACGTCACCTTCCCCACCACTAACATTAGAGATCTCGGAGTAGGCAGCAACAGCGGGGACCAACCTCCTTGGGCTGATCTGGGTACTGTCGTCCGATTGCTGAGTGGTGGCTGTTGCTGCCTCCTCTTTCTGATCCGATGCCAAGAATGGCTGCGCATCGCAAATGTCTTGATGGATCAGAAAATAATTCCAGTGACTCAAGCGGAGGGTATGTGGTGGTGGTGATGCTGGTGTTTGTGGTGGTGTCTTTGGGGGTGCACACAGCAGAGAGTGAAGAGGGTGCAGATAGAGAGGATGAGGAGGGTGCAGAAGAGGAAGGCTGAGTGAGCCACTCAACCAAGTCTGGTGTGTCCTTTGACGTAATCGAACGCGCCTTCTGAAACTTCCCACTTTGGCTCCAGCCTACTGCTCCTGCCCTACCCCTACCACCCCTGCGTAAGGGCCTGCCTCTTCCACTGCCTGTCATTTTTTAAATTACCCTGTGACAAAAGTCTCTAGAGAAGTATATGTGGAAGAAGGTATATAACACCCCGCTTCAATCTGTTGTATTGGGGGGCCACTGGTCTATCACATCATATTGTCACTGTGTGTAGCACAGTTAACGCAGCAAAAGAGGCCAAATTTCCCCCTATATCACCCTATAACAGGAACCTTCCATGGAAGGATGACCAGGTTGTTGAAATGGCCACTTGTAGCCTCCATCTGAAGCCCATGGGATAGGGTGACAAAGCAGGAGCAAAACTAGGAGACAGGGACAGAGCATTGTCTCCCTATAACAGGAAGTGCCTGAACATGGCAGGATAACCAGGGTGTTGAAACAGCCACTTGTAGTCTCCATTGGAAGGCCATGGGACAGGGTGTCAACGCAGGAGCACAATTAGGAGACAAAGACAGAGTATTGTCACCTTATAACAGGAAGTTCCAAACAAGGACTTTCCAAGGCAGGATCACCAGGGTGTTGAAGTGGCGACTTGTAACCTCCATCTATAGCCCAAGTGGCAGGGTGACACTGCAGCAGCACTGTTGGGAGACAGGGACAGAGCGTTGTCACCCTATAACAGGAAGTGCCTGAACATGGCAGGATCACCAGGGTGTTGAAATGGCCATTTGTAGTCTCCATCAGAAGCCCATGGGGCAGGGTGACACTGCAAGAGCGCACCTGGGATACAGGGACAGAGCGTTATCATCCTATAACAGGAAGTGCCTGAACAAGAACCACCATTGGCAGGATCACCAGGGACTATTTTTTTTAAGCTGCAGATTTTCATAATAAGCCGTTTTTATTATTTGTAAATCTGCAGCTTTCGTTATAACAAACCCTGGTGATCCTGCCATAGTGGTCCTCACTCAGCAACTTCCTGTTACATGGTGAAAACGCACTGTCCCTGTCTCCCAATGGTGCTTCTGCGTTGTCACCCTGTCACTCGGGCTTCTGATGGAAACTACAAGTGGCTCTTTCGACACCCTTTTGATCCTGCCATGTTCAGCCACTTCCTGTTACAGGGTTACAACGCACTGTCCCTGTCTCCCAATGGTGCTTCTGCATTGTCACCATGTCACTTGGGCTTCTGATGGAGACTACAAGTTACTATTTTCGACACCCTTTTGATCCTGCCATGTTCAGCCACTTCCTGTTACATGGTGACAACGCACCGTCCCTGTTTCCCAAAGGGGCTACTGCATTGTCACCCTGTCACTTGGGACTCTGATGGAGACTACAAGAGACTGTTTTGGAAACCCTGGTTATCCTGTCATGTTCAGCCACTTCCTGGTACAGGGTGACAACGCTCTGTCCCGGTCTTCCAGTGCTCCTGCATTGTCACCCTGTCATATGGGCCTCTGATGGAGACTACAAGTGGCTGTTTGCGAAACCCTGGTGATCCTGCCATGTTCAGCCACTTCCTGTTACATGGTGACATCGCACCGTCCCTGTTTCCCCAATGGTGCTTCTGCGTTGTCACCCTGTCACTTGGGCTTCTGATGGAGACTACAAGTTGCTATTTTTGACACCCTGTTGATCCTGCCATGTTCAGCCACCTTCTGTTACATGGTGACATTGCACCATCCCTGTTTCTCAAAGGTGCTACTGCGTTGTCACCCTGTCACTTGGGATTCTGATGGAGACTACAAGTGGCTGTTTCAAAACCCTGGTGATCCTGCCATATTCATCCACTTCCTGTTACATGGTGACAACGCACCGTCCCTGTTTCCCAATGGTGCTCCTGCATTGTCACCCTGTCACTTGGGCCTCTGATGGAGACTACAAGTGGCTGTTTTCGACACCCTGATGATCCTGCCTTGTTCAGCCGCTTCCTGTTACATGGTGACAACGCACCGTCCCTGTCTCCCAATGGTGCTACTGCGTTGTCACCCTGTTACAAAGACTTCCAATGGAGACCGTTTCAGCACACATTACACAGACAAGGTCCACTGTTATCACCTTCAGGAAACCCGCCCTGGGGAATGTTATGCAGCCATCGCCGGAGTGCATGTAGAGGGGAAACGGTGGCAAAGAAGCCTAGGGAGATCAGCAGCTCTGACATGCAACCATGAATAAAAAAAAGTGAAAACAGATTTTATTAAGAATAATTGATACGTGGTGCACAGAGCAAACCACACATCATTTAATTGAGGTTTACTTTAATTACAGCCATAGTGCCTCCTAGGAGTCATCAGAAGACGATAACACAATAGATAATAGAAGAGAACGATTCCACGCCCAGGAACTCCATGGAATGGAAATTCCTGTGATGTCACTGAGTGATGTCATACCACTAGAGGGCAGCCGCACGATCCTTCACCGTGAAGGTCAATCCATTAATATTATCTCTTTATAAAATGTCACCATGGTGTGCCGGGAGGTAATCGGAGGTTCTATGAGCTGTCTATTGCAGGAGCAGGAAATGACATTTCAGTAAGAGACTAAATATTAATTCATAAGGAGTAGTTACATTTTTATTTCAACTGGAAAAATACCTACAGGCATTAAACTACTCATAATTACACACAGACATCAAAAAAAAGAAAAAACGAGGAAAAGGTTTAAAAAAGAAAAAAGGAAAAGAAAACAAAAAAGTATAAAAGAGGAAAAGGTTTTTTCAAAATAAAAAAATAATAAAAATAAAAAAAAAAGGGGGGGGGGGAAATAAAAAGAAAAGAAAAAAAGAGGAAAAGGGTTTCAAAATAAAAAAAAATAAATAAAAAAAGAGGAAAAGGAATCTGATATCAGATGAGTCCATTTTTTTTTTTGGCAAATATTTGTCGGTTTTGGAAACAATTTTCTATTTTTTTTTATAAAAAACTAAAACAAAAAAATAAATAAAATAACTGCAGGTATACAACTACTCAAAATTAGACACAGACATCACACAAAAAAAAGAAAAAAAAAAAGGTTTTAAAGTGTAAAAAAAAGAGGAAAAGGAAGGGAAAGGGGGCGGAGAGGAGCGTCGGTTTCCCTAATCCCAGGCGACGTCTGTAGAGCACAGGTGCAATTTTTTCTCTTTTTTTTCCCCCTTTGTTTGATGTCTAATTAAACTGTAATGTCTGGTAAATGAGGACAATTTTTTTTTTTTTTTTTTCGTTTTAAGAACTATTTGTCGGTTTTGGAACATTTTTTTTAAATAAAAACATAAAATGAACAAAAAAAAAACCTACAGGTATACAACTACCAAAATTACACGTAGACATGACACAAAAAGAAGAAGAAGAAAAAAGAGGTTTTAAAGTGTAAAAAATAAAAAAGTAAGAAAAAAAAAAAAAAACAGGAAAAGAAAGGTAAAGGAAAGGGGGTGGAGAGGGGCGTCGGTTCCTCTAATCCCAAATCATGTCTGTAGAGCACAGGTGCAATTTTGTTCTCTCTTTTCTTTATTTTTGTTTGATGTCTAGTTGAACTATTATAATGTCTGGATGATTAGGGGGGGCTGGGGGTTGGCTATAGAGTACAGATAAAATGTTTGTTTTCTTCTTATTTTTGTTTGTTGTGTAGTTGAACTATAATGTCTGGATTCAGATGGGAGTAAACAATGTATACTTTTTGCTTTTGACGTTGATTTGCTGGTTTGGAAAAAAAATTGTAATAAAAAAATAAAATGAACAAAAGAAAAAATTCCTGCAGGTGTTGTACTACTCCAAATTACATATAGACAACAAACAAAAGAAGGGGGAAAAAAAAGCATTAGAGGATGGTGAACTACTCAAAATGACATATAGATATCAAACAAAAATATATTTAAAAAAAATTGTAATAAAAAAATAAAATGAACAAAATGTTGTACTACTCCAAATTACATATAGACAACAAAAAAAAAAAAAAAAAGGGGGGGGGGAAGAAGGAGAGGATGGTGAACTACTCAAAATTACATATAGATATCAAACAAAAATATATATAAAAAAATTGTAATAAAAAAATAAAATGAACAAAAGAAAAAATTCCTACAGGTGTTGTACTACTCCAAATTACATATAGACAACAACAAAAAAAAGGGGGGGGGGGGAAGAAGGAGAGGATGGTGAACTACTCAAAATGACATATAGATATCAAACAAAAATATATATAAAAAAAATTTCAATAAAAAAATAAAATGGAATAAAAGAAAAAAATCCTACAGGTGTTGTACTACTCCAAATTACATATAGACAACAAAAAAAAAAAAAAAAAAAAAAAAGGGGGGAAGAAGGAGAGGATGGTGAACTACTCAAAATGACATATAGATATCAAACAAAAATATATTTAAAAAAAATTGTAATAAAAAAATAAAATGAACAAAATAAAAAATGTATACATGTGTTGTACTACTCCAAATTACATATAGACAACAAACAAAAAAAAAGGGGGAAAAAAGAGAGGATGGTGAACTACTCAAAATTACATATAGATATCAAACAAAAATATATAAAAAAAAAATTGTAATAAATAAATAAAATGAACAAAATAAAAAAATTCCTACAGGTGTTGTACTACTCCAAATTACATATAGACAACAAACAAAAGAAGGGGAAAAAAGGAGAGGATGGTGAACTACTCAAAATTACATATAGATATCAAACAAAAATATATAAAAATAAATTGTAATAAACAAAATAAAATGAACAAAAGTTAAAATTCGTACAGGTGTTGTACTACTCAAAATTACATATAGATATCAAACAAAAATATATAAAAAAAAAATAATTAAAAAATAAAATGAATAAAAGAAAAAAATCCTACAGGTGTTGTACTACTCCAAATTACATATAGACAACAAACAAAAAAAAGGGGGAAAAGGAGAGGATGGTGAACTACTCAAAATTATATATATAGATATCAAACAAAAATATATTAAAAAAAAAATGTAATAAATAAATAAAATGAACAAAAGAAAAAATTCCTACAGGTGTTGTACTCCTCCAAATTACATATAGACAACAAACAAAAGAAGGGGTAAAAAAGGAGAGGATGGTGAACTACTCAAAATTACATATAGATATCAAACAAAAATATATAAAAAATATAAAAATAAATAAAAAATAAAAAAAGGGGGGGGCAGAGAGGTAATGAGAGGTGGGGGGGGGGAGCACTGATTCCACTAAACCCCATACGTGTATAGGATTTTCCTGTCTGTCTCCATGGCAGCCTACGTGTGGGTTAACCCCGCCTCCACTCCAAGGGTATAGGACCCCCCTCCCATAAATTTCAGCTCTCAGGTACAGCAGGTGTTCATTTTTTGTCCTCCTCCAAGGACCTACACTTCTGATGTCTTACTACGTCCAGCTTACCTTAGGATACTTTGGATGGTGTCTGCATGTCCAGAGCCCAGCCACGGGCGGGTGAGTGACATTTAAAATCCCCTGCTCTCTGCGGTTGACTGAAGCTTGATTGGCATTCTCTGACATGGGTCTGAAGATTCGCATTGCTTCCCTTCATGGCAGCGGTATTTGTTATTTATGTACACTTTGTTTGTCTCTTTTTCTATCACTGTACAATTTGTTTGTTTGGCCCAATGGCGCTGGAACGCTTCCTGCGTTCCAGCAAACCCTTCCTGCGTTCCAACAAACCCTTCCTCTTCCTCCTCTGCTTCTAGCGTCCAATCGGTAGACGCTTCGTGGTCCCGCGCATGCGCAGTGCGCCGCGAGCGAAGTCGAGGCTTGGTTCGCACATGCGCATTAGCGATCGCGGCCGCATCACCGCTGACGTCATTCCGGCGGGAGATTTAAACAGCTGACGATTCCCCTGTACTTTGGGAATGTACTGTGGGCGTTGCGGCAGCTTCCCAGTGTCTCTGGATTCCTTGCTACAGGTATGTGCAATGGAGACTTGACTGCAGAGGGGGGGGGGGGGGGGGGCGGAGGGTTGTCACCTCACAATGTATCACTGACATGGTGTCTGATATGTATTACCTTTCTTTATCAGTCTGGTTGTTTGGCCTGAAGTATGGATCCTGCGTCACCGCCCTCCTGTGGCCAGCCCTCTCACAACAGGTGGGTGCTGGCATTTTTCAGAGGGGGGGGCGGGGAGGGCTTGCTGGTCCCTAGGTCATGGCTAAATCCAGTGTCTCCCCGATTTTCTCTTTTTTCCATCAGCTCTCCCAGGCCTGATTTACCACAAGAAAGAGACCCTGTCAGACCTCGTGGGAGTTCATCCTCCAGATCTAAACGCCGTGAATCTCCATCAGGGAGTAGGCAACAAGGGAGACGCTCCAATTCCTCCCCCAGACACCATACACGATACCAGAGTCACCGCACACACCAGAGAGCCTGTTGGGGTTGTGGGGCGCATGTCCCGGAGGACAAGTCCCTATGTGAGCCATGTTTTGCTCATGCAGCCGGTGAGAGGGGGCAAAAGGATCAAAGATTGGAATCTCTAGTGAAGAGAATAGTACAACAGTCCCTGAAAGAATGGGGTACAGTCCCACCACTTGGTCCCACCACATCCAGTTCTCCAGGGGAAGTGCAGGAAGATCAAGGCCCCTCTCAACCGAGTATTACTTCTGCAAAGTCATCTGACAGTGATTCGGAAGAAGAAGGGGCTGTAGGCGGCTTTGAGTTCGCCCTAGTTTCACCCCTGATCAGAGCCATTAAAGAAGCTCTCAGATGGGAGGATCCTGTGTCTCCTCAGAAAAAGCAGCGGAAGTTCTTCAAGCACCTTGGTAAGGAGCGTATCAACTTCCCTTCCCTCTCTGAATTACAAGAGGTGATTACTGAAGAATGGAGTAAAGGGGATAGTAAGTCTTCCTTATCCTCCAAACTTGGGAAATTATATCCCTTTAAACCTGAAGATGTCGCCCGTCTGGAATCTGCTCCTCTTGTGGATGCGGCAGTTACAAGATTAGCAAAGCATGTCACTTTGCCACTAGATGACGCGGTCTCTTTCAAAGACCCTTTGGATAGGAAGATAGATCTGGACCTAAAGAGGATCTTTGTGACGGCCGGCGCGGCCTGCAAACCTGTGATGGCATTAGCAACAATGTCTAAAGCCATGGAAGTCTGGGTTTCCGATATAGAATCCAAACTTGGAAGTCTCTCGGAAGAAGCCGTAGAAAGTTCCCCTATTCACGAACTCAAGCTGGCTTCAGTGTTTTTAGGAGAAGCATCTATTGATGTTCTGCGTCTTCTGTCCAGATCGATGCTATCCTCAGTAACAGCAAAGAGGGCCTTGTGGCTTCGCCCGTGGATTGCAGATCCAGCTTCTAAACAGGCATGGTGTAAGATCCCTTTTGAGGGTACTTCCCTTTTTGGAAACAAACTAGACAGCGCCATTGCCAAGGCTACTGGCGGAAAGTCAGGTTTCCTCCCGCAAGACAGACGACTATTTGGTCAGAAGAAGCCTCAACCTAGGAGGCAATACACGGAGAGATCAAGAGATGCACGCTCTTACAAGCCTAATAGAGATTTCCGAAGAAACTGGAAAGGTGGTCAATCCTCTACTCGGAGGTCATCAAAAAATCCAGCGCCTGCTGGACAAGATTCCACTAAATCTTTTTGAGATTGGGCCCGTCCAGGCATGTCAGGTGGGGGCACATCTTCTCCATTTTCAGCATGTCTGGGCGGCCTCAATCACGGACTTTTGGACCGTCAGGACGGTCTCTACAGGCCACAGATGGTCATTTCTGGCAGATCCAGTTCCAAGATTCATCTCAACTCATTTACCCTGTTTAGAAGAGAGAAGAGAAGTCTTGCTCGCCTATGTAGACGCTTTGGTGGCTCAAGGAGCGGTAGCTCCGGTTCCGGAACAAGAAAAATTTCAAGGGGTTTACTCACCCCTCTACTTAGTCCAGAAGAAGAACGGGGCCTGGAGACCTGTTATAGATCTCACATACCTGAACAAGTTCATAAAGAACGAAAAATTCAAGATGGAAACACTCTCAACTATTCAAAGGGCAGTACTGCCGGGAGATTGGCTCGCCTCAATAGATTTAAAGGATGCGTATTTTCATGTACCTGTGGCAACCGACTTCCACAAATATCTTCGCTTCTGTGTTCGGAATCAGCATCTGCAATTCATTTGCCTACCCTTCGGCCTGTCTACCTCACCCAGAGTATTCACCAAAGTTCTTCTAGCAGTGGTAGCCTTCATAAGATTGAAAGGTATACGTCTACATCATTACTTAGACGATCTTCTGCTTCTGTCTCAAGAAAAGGATCAGTTATTGGCACACAGAGATCAGGTCATATCGACCCTCAAAGAGTTTGGCTGGCTGCTAAACCTACAAAAGAGTTAGCTGGAGCCTACTCAGCGCCTAGTCTATCTTGGGGCGCAATTCGACACCGTCGAGAATTCAATCTCTCTCCCATTAGAGAAGATACCGGTAGTGAGGGAGAGAATCCTTCCGGCTCTTTCCTCTCCTCGGCTGAAAGCCTCTCAGTGCCTCAAAATCATTGGCACCATGGTGTCCACGGCTCCAATGGTCAAATGGGCTCTCTGGCATATGAGGCCCTTCCAAAAAGGGTTCCTACAACAATGGAACACAGAAGAGAAAGATCAGTACATTCATATCTCCTCCAGCATGAGATACAGTCTTCTTTGGTGGCTGCAACGCAGGAATCTGCTCAACTGTCATTCTCTGGTTCCAGTCTCATGGACTATAATCACAACAGACGCCAGCAACTCAGGTTGGGGGGCTCATTGTCTGACAGAGATGACACAGGAGAGATGGTCTTTTCAGAGACACACTCCAGTCTCCAATATACTGGAACTCCGAGCAGCCTACCAGGGTCTTCGATCTTTCCAACACCTGCTAGAGGGGAAATCTGTAATGATTCGGATGGACAACACCACGGCAGTGTCTTATGTGAAGAGACAAGGTGGGACACGGAGTCTCTCTCTGCTACGAGAATTAGACCCGATCATGTCCTGGGCCCAGACTCACCTAGTAAACATCTCGGCAGTTTACATCCCAGGTTCACAGAATGTTCAAGCGGATTTTCTGTCCAGGGTCCAGTTGAACCACAACGAATGGTCGCTCCATGTGGAGTCGTTCAAATGGATTCTGTCGTTGGGAGTATTTCCCGAAGTCGATCTGTTCGCCTCCCCTTGCAACCACAAGTTGGGGAAGTATGTCACGAGGGGCAAGTGTCCTCAAGCTTACGGGACAGATGCACTAACCGACAGGTGGGAGTTCAGCAGGGCTTATGCCTTTCCTCCAGTACCCATCATTCTCAAATTCCTGCAAAGACTTCAAGCGGAAGATGTGGAGATAGTGATGGTGGCGCCTTTCTGGCCGAACAGGCCATGGTTTCCGCTACTCCTACAACTGAGTTACCGGGACCCGGTCCCTCTTCCCCTCAGACCAGACTTGCTTCTTCAGGGAACATCAGTGCACCCCTGTCCTGCAATTCTCCGGTTGACGGTCTGGTTCTTGAGAGGGAAAGGTTGGAATCGCTCGGCTGCCCATCTACAGCCATTTCCACCTTGATGAATGCTAGACGACCAAGTACTAATAAAGTATACTGTAGAATCTGGGCAAGATTCATGGAGTCTGCATATCCTGAAGGTATGTCTTCCTCAGTCCCTGGGATTCAAGAAATACTAAGTTTTCTTCAGGCTGGTCTGGATATGCCCCTTTCAGTGGCAACTCTTAGAGTTCAAGTTTCGGCCTTATCGGCCTTCTCCGGGGTCATGTGGGCCCAACACCCACTAATCCAACAATTTTTCAAAGGAGCAATCAGGCTCAATCCTCAGAGAAGACCTAGGTTCCCGAAATGGGATCTACCTCTTGTCCTAAATGCCCTCTCCAAATCGGGCATAGATTCCTCTTCTTCTATCAAGGACCTGACCATCCGAACTGTCTTCCTGGTAGCCATTACCTCGGCTAAAAGGGTCTCTGAATTAAGTTCTCTCGGATGTAAAGAACCATTCTTGACTTTTTTTCCGGATCGGGTAGTACTGATACCCAGGCTGAATTCAAATCCGAAAGTCACCTCAGTGTTTCACCAGAATCAGGAGATTGTCCTGCCTACTTTCCGTTCATCTAATGAGTCCAATCCTCATCCGTTGGATGTAGGAGAATCCTTAAAAGCCTATCTTCAAGCAACTGCACCATTCAGGCAGTCTGACAACCTCTTTGTCCTGTTCTGGGGAAAGAACAGAGGTAAACCTGCTTCATCTAGGACTATCGCTTCATGGATAGTGGCAGCTATCCAACAGGCCTATAGAGCTGAGGGGCTGGCTCCTCCGGAGGCGGTGACGGCGCACTCTACAAGGAGTATCTCTACTTCCTGGGCGGCTTCGCGGCACGTGGCTCCAGATGTGATTTGCAGAACGGCTTCGTGGTCATCAGTCAATACTTTTATGACCCACTATTGTGTAGAGCCTGCTTCTCTGTCCTCAGTTAATTTTGGTTTGACTGTTTTGTCTGCAAATAGCATGAATTAAAATTTTCTTTGCTAAAGCATTCCCACCCGTGTGGAGTGAGCTAGTTATTTCCCACACGTAGGCTGCCATGGAGACAGACAGGAAAACGGAAAATTCCTATCATACTTACCGTAATTTTCCTTTCCTGATAGTCTCCATGGCAGCCGGAGTACCCACCCTCTCGTCTTGGATTCGGCTAAGATATGGAACACCTGCTGTACCTGAGAGCTGAAATTTATGGGAGGGGGGTCCTATACCCTTGGAGTGGAGGCGGGGTTAACCCACACGTAGGCTGCCATGGAGACTATCAGGAAAGGAAAATTACGGTAAGTATGATAGGAATTTTCCGTTTTCTTTCTCTCTTTTTTTCTTTCTTTTTTTTGATGTTTATGTGTTATTTTCTGTTGAACTGCAACGGCTAGATTCAGATGGGGACAAAAAATGTACAGTTTTTGTTTTTGGCAACTATTTGTCAGTTTTGAAAACCCTTTTACATTTTTTATTAAATAAATTAATAAAAATACCTACAGGTGTTGAACTACTCAAAAATACTCATAGACCTCACACAAAAGAAACGTTGCCTAATTTGGGTTTGCCCAATAGTGCATTAGGGTTGGTTTGTGAGTTGAAGACATTCCTTGGTGTCATCTGCAAAGACTGAAATGGTACTTTTTTATTCCCAAACCCGATATCAGGGGTCGGGAACCTATGGCTCGTGAGCCAGACGTGGCTCTTTTGATGGCTTCATCTGGCTTGCAGACAAATAGACAAATCTTTAATAAAGGGGGGGCGTGTCCGGACGAGAGCCGCACTGGACGTGTAGTCCCAGAGCTCCGCCGCATCTGCAGTGATATATAGATTGTTCTCCTTTTTCCTTTCCCTTGTTTGGCCAATAGAAGTCCTTTTCTCTTGGATATTTCTTCTGGGCCGCCTATCAGTGACTCCCAACGCTCCAATATAAACTGTTCAGCATTACGGTTCCCTAGCACCTGATGAAGGAGTGCACATGTCCGATCGGGACTTGGCGCATGCTCAGAAACGCGTTGTGCGCCCTCCAGCTTCCGGTTGACGGTGCCGCATCTCTTCACCCTCACCTCCGCAAGCACCGCTCGGGACCCTGATGATCACGGGAGACAGCCGGTACTTCCCCTCCTGTGACGGACGGCTGGACTCGGTCTTGTCCTACATGTGGATGGGTGGCACCACCCAGAGGAGTTCTGCTCATATAGACTTCTTGCCGTGGCTTCTTGTGAGTTGCTGCAGTTGTTTTTTATATACCATAATAAATTTTGTCTGCACTTAGAGCTCTTTTTCTGTGTTTTTCCTGTCTCCTCCCCTACCCCCCTTTCTTTTCCCTCCCCCCCCCCTTTCTTTTCCCTTCCCCTGTTCTTTCAGTATTAAGCCACCCTTTTTATGCTGATGGAATATTAAATAAAGGTTCCCGACCCCTGAAATATATTGTATGGTTTTCACGGAATTACATTTGAAAATATCTCTCAGCCAAAACGGTTCCCCACCCCTGCCCTATATAATTTATAAATACAAGATTGAGTGTTTCTTTTGGCCATATAGTAGGTGTGATAGTCAGGTGACCACCTACCTTTGGCCATCTAGTTGATATGATGGTCAGGTGGCCACCTACCTTTGTCCATATAGTAGATATGATGTTCAGGTGACCACGTACTTTGACCATATGGTAGATATGATGGTCAGGTGACCACGTACTTTGACCATATAGTAGATATGATGGTCATGTGGCCACGTAAATTTGGCCATATAGTAGATATGATGGTCAGATGACCACGTTCTTTGGCCATATGGTAGATATTATGGTCAGGTGACCACGTACCTTTGCCATATAGTAGATATGATGGTAAGGTGGCCACGTACCTTTGGCCCTATAGTAGATATGATAGTCAGGTGACCACATACCTTTGGCCATATAGTAGATATGACGGTCAGGTGACCACCTTCCTTTGGCTATCTAGTAGATATGATGGTCAGGTGGCCACATACCTTTGTCCATATAGCAGATATGATGGTCAGGTGGCCATGTTCCTTTGGCTATATAGTAAATATAAGAGTCAGGTGCCCACATCCTTTTGGCAATATTGTAGATATGATGGTCAGGTGACCACATACCTTTGGTCATATAGCAGGTGTGATGATATAGTGACCACATCCTTTTGGCCATATAGTAGATGTGATGGTCAGCTGACCATATATCTTTGGCCATATAGTAAATGTGATGGTCAGCTGACCATATATCTTTGGCCATATAGTAGATGTGATGGTGAGGTGACCAAATTCTTTTGGTAACATAGTAGATGTGATGGTCAGGTGACCCTATATCTTTGGCTAAATAGTGAATGTGATGGTCAGGTGATCATATACTTTTGGCCAAATTATAGATGTATTCGTTAGCTAACCACAAACCTTGAGCCATATTGTAGATGTAATGGTCAGGTGACCATATACCTTTGGCCATATTGTAGATGTAATGGTCAGGTGACCATATACCTTTGGCTATATAGTAGATGTGATGGTCAGGTGACTACATACCTTTGGCCATATAGTAGATGTGATGGTCAGGTGCCCACATCCTTTTGGCCATATAGTAAGAGTGATGGTCAGGTGACCATATATCTTTGGCCAAATAGTGAATGTGATGGTCAGGTTATCATATACTTTTGGCCAAATAGTAGATGTGTTGGTCGGATGACCACATACTCTTGGGCATATTGTAGATGTAATGGTCAGGTGACCATATACTGTTGGCCTTATAATAGATGTGATGGTCAGGTGACTACATACCTTTGCCCATATAGTAGATGTGATGGTCAGGTGACCACATCCTTTTGGCCATATAGTAGATATGATGGTCAGGTGACTACATACCTTTGGCTATATAGTAGATATGATGGTCAGGTGACCACATCCTTTTGGCCATATAGTAGGTGTGATGGTCAGGTGACCTCATCCTTTTGGCCCTATTGTAAATGTAATGGTCGAGTGGCCAGATACTTTTGGCCATATAGTAGGGGTGATGGTCATGTGACCACATACGAATGACCATAACTATGATGCGTTAAAAAATTAACCATAATAGTGCGACAAAACGATTGAATCTGACATTGATCAGAAACAGAAATGCCATGGCCAAGCGTTGAGGGACAGATAATAAAGGTTCCGATCGATGCAGAAAAATAAAAAAAAAAATCGATCATACAGGCTCAGTCAATGACGTTGTTTTGCAATCTGCAGCACACCACTTCCAAAAGGAGGCCCAATCTTCTGTCTGATCGACTTGATAGGATCAATTCCTGTACAGAATCGACATGGGTACATCGATCGCCATGTGATTGATTTATGAGGTTGATCAGTTTGGATTGATCGTCTATCAGCACCTTTTATGGCCACCATGTGTATTTGCTGCTCGGGAGGGGGGAGAAGCAAACCTGTGGGGTCATTCAAGCAAACAGGCAAGGGAAGTTGCACTTTGCAATGGAATTTTCCCCAGAGCTTAACGAATGAGTTGAGCTTCCATCATCCAATCATGTGCAAGCGAATTTGTTTTTTTTTTTTTTACATTTCAGCTCTGAAGACATAAACAATTATTTATAATCACAAAAACAAATTTCAGATTAAATTAGAATGTCTCTGTTTTGGTTGCAAACAAAGACATCGGTCTGGAACTTTCCATTGTTCACAGTATATACAGATCATGTGACAGCTCTCTGTACCTCCTGACCCTGTCACCCGGTCACATCGGATACCCTTGACTTTAAACTTAGAGTTGATCTTCAAACAAACAGCTAAATCCACCAATCAAAAACATAGATGAAGCTGGTTTACCTGCCAAAGGTTTTGTATTTCTGTCCATCCAGTCCTGAGATTTGCACAGCTCTGCCGCATGGTACAGCCAGGTGGATGACACCACTTACAGTTAAAGCTGAATTCCAGCTTTAGATTTTACTGAATAGTTACATTGGTCCAGCTTGGATCAATGTATGTATGCATATACCATGCCTGTGGGATCCCTCTAGATTAGAACCCCAGTGGAAGGTATAGTACCCCAACACTGGAGTCAGTGGGAGGAATACTGCCAAATTGTTGGTGTCAGTGATGGGAATAGTGCCTGTTGTTGGTGTCAGAGGGAGGAATAGTGCCCCCCTTATTGTTGTCAGTGGGAGGAATAGTGCCCTATCATTGGTATCATTGGGAGGAATAGTGTCCCATCATTGGTGTCAGTGGGAGGAATAGTGTCCCATCATTGGTATCATTGGGAGGAATAGTGCCCCATCATTGGTGTCAGTGGGAGGAATAGTGCCCCATCATTGGTATCAGTGGGAGGAATAGTGTCCCATCATTGGTATCATTGGGAGGAATAGTGCCCCATCATTGGTGTCAGTGGGAGGAATAGTGCCCCATCATTGGTATCAGTGGGAGGAATAGTGTCCCATCATTGGTATCAGTGGGAGGAATAGTGCCCCATCATTGGTGTTAGTGGGAGGAATAGTGTCCCATCATTGGTATCAGTGGGAGGAATAGTGCCCCATCATTGGTATCAGTGGGAGGAATAGTGCCCCATCATTGGTGTCAGTGGGAGGAATAGTGTCCCATCATTGGTATCATTGGGAGGAATAGTGTCCCATCATTGGTGTCAGTGGGAGGAATAGTGTCCCATCATTGGTATCAGTGGGAGGAATAGTGTCCCATCATTGGTATCAGTGGGAGGAATAGTGTCCCATCATTGGTATCATTGGGAGGAATAGTGTCCCATCATTGGTATCAGTGGGAGGAATAGTGCTCCATCATTGGTGTCAGTGGGAGGAATAGTGCCCCATCATTGGTATCAGTGGGAGGAATAGTGTCCCATCATTGGTATCATTGGGAGGAATAGTGTCCCATCATTGGTGTCAGTGGGAGGAATAGTGTCCCATCATTGGTGTCAGTGGGAGGAATAATGTCCCATCATTGGTATCAGTGGGAGGAATAGTGTCCCATCATTGGTGTCAGTGGGAGGAATAGTGCCCCATCATTGGTATCAGTGGGAGGAATAGTGTCCCATCATTGGTATCAGTGGGAGGAATAGTGCCCCATCATTGGTGTCAGTGGGAGGAATAGTGTCCCATCATTGGTGTCAGTGGGAGGAATAGTGCCCCATCATTGGTGTCAGTGGGAGGAATAGTGCCCCATCATTGGTATCATTGGGAGGAATAGTGTCCCATCATTGGTATCATTGGGAGGAATAGTGTCCCATCATTGGTGTCAGTGGGAGGAATAGTGCCCCATCATTGGTATCAGTGGGGAGGAATAGTGTCCCATCATAGATGAAGCTGGTTTACCTGCCAAAGGATTTGTATTTCTGTCCATCCAGTCCTGAGATTTACACAGCTCTGCCGCATGGTACAGCCAGGTGGATGACACTATTTACAGTTAAAGCTGAATTCCAGCTACAGATTTTATTGAATAGTTACATTGGTCCAGCTTGGATCAATGTATGTATGCATATACCATGCCTGTGGGATCCCTCTAGATTAGAACCCCAGTGGAAGGTATAGTACCCCAACATTGGAGTCAGTGGGAGCAATACTGCCAAATTGTTGGTGTCAGTGATGGGAATATTGCCTGTTGTTGGTGTCAGAGGGAGGAATAGTACCCCCTTATTGTTGTCAGTGGGAGGAAAAGTACCCCATCATTGGTATCAGTGGGAGGAATAGTGTCTCATCATTGGTATCAGTAGGAGGAATAGTGTCCCATCATTGGTGTCAGTGGGAGGAATAGTGCCCCATCATTGGTGTCATTGGGAGGAATAGTGCCCCATCATTGGTATCATTGGGAGGAATAGTGTCCCATCATTGGTATCAGTAGGAGGAATAGTGCCCCATCATTGGTATCATTGGGAGGAATAGTGTCCCATCATTGATGTCAATGGGAGGAATAGTGCCCCATCATTGGTATCACTGGGGAGGAATAGTGTCCCATCATTGGTATCATTGGGAGGAATAGTGTCCCATCATTGGTATCAGTGGGAGGAATAGTGCCCCATCATTGGTATCAGTGGGAGGAATAGTGCCCCATCATTGGTATCAGTGGGAGGAATAGTGCCCCATCATTGGTATCATTGGGAGGAATAGTGCCCCATCATTGGTATCAGTGGGAGGAATAGTGCCCCATCATTGGTATTAGTGGGGGGAATAGTGCCCCATCATTGGTATCAGTGGGGGGAATAGTGTCCTATCATTGGTATCAGTGGGAGGAATAGTGCCCCATCATTGGTGTCAGTGGGAGGAATAGTGCCCCATCATTGATATCAGTGGGGGGAATAGTGCCCCATCATTGGTGTCAGTGGGAGGAATAGTGTCCCATCATTGATATCAGTGGGAGGAATAGTGCCCCATCATTGGTATCATTGGGAGGAATAGTACCCCAACATTGGTATCAGTGGGGGGAATAGTGCCCCATCATTTGTGTCAGTGGGAGGAATAGTGCCCCATCATTGGTATCAGTGGGAGGAATAGTGTCCTATCATTGGTATCAGTGGGAGGAATAGTGCCCCATCATTGGTGTCAGTGGGAGGAATAGTGCCCCATCATTGATATCAGTGGGAGGAATAGTGCCCCATCATTGGTATCATTGGGAGGAATAGTACCCTAACATTGGTATCAGTGGGAGGAATAGTGTCCCATCATTGGTATCAGTGGGGGGAATAGTGCCCCATCATTTGTGTCAGTGGGAGGAATAGTGCCCCATCATTGGTATCAGTGGGAGGAATAGTGCCCCATCATTGGTATCAGTGGCCATGGTACAACATTTTCTCGGACCACTCTATCATTTTTAAATGAAGAACATTCGACCTGCATTACAAATAGCTTGAGACAATTCAATTTTTCTCTATACACACAGAAAAAATTGCAAATGAGGCTAAGTCAAATCTGGTTAGGTTTTTTTTTTTCTCTCTATGGGTTGAATGTTATTCATTCCTACAGAATAGAGTGAATCAGGAAAATACCACATTATGGCCACTAGATGGAGCTAATGATCATTAAAACCACATCTAGTGGCCATAGTGCAGCATTTTCTATGAACACTCTATTATTTATGAATGAAGACCTGCATTGAAGATAGCTTGAGACCATTCAATTTTGCCCCATATACACAGAAAAAAATTACAAATGAGACAAATAAAAGTGTTATTAGACTATTTTATCTACAGGTTGAATGTTATTTATTCACACAGAATAGAGTGAATCAGGAAAATAGCTCATTATGGCCACTAGATGGAGCTGATGATCAAAGGAGATAAAAACCCCATCTAGTGGCCATAGTGCAACATTTTCTACAACCACTCTATTATTTATGAATGAAGAACATTCTACCTGCTTTGGAAATAGCTTGAGACCATTCAATTTTGCCCCTCAAACACAAACAAAACTGCAACAGCGGCAACCAAGGACCATTCCTGTGTAATAAGTGTCAAAACGGACACTTAGGAAGAGGTATTTAATAAAAAAAAATTGCAAATGAAAAATCAAATGGTATTCAACTATTTTCTCTACAGGTTGAATGTTATTCATTCATAAAGAATAGAGTGAATCAGGAAAATACCACTGAAGGTCACTAGAGTATTTATTTCTCATAATCAACAGCTCCATCTAGTGGCCATACTGTGGTGTTTTCCTGACTCACTTTTTTCTATATAAATGAATAACTTTTACACCTATAGAGAATATAACCTAATAACATTTGATTTTGCCTCATTTGCAATTTTTTTTTTCAATTAAATACACCCCCAGTGTCCATTTTGACACATATTACACTGGCATGGTCCTCTGTTGCCACTGTGTGTATGGGGCAAAATGTATTGGTCTCAAGCTGTTTTCAATGCAGGTCGAATGTTTTCATTCATAAATAATTAGGTGGCCCAGGAAAATGCTGCACTGTGGCCACTAGGTGGAGCATTTCTTTACTATGATCATCAGCTCCATCTAGTGGCCAAGGTGCAGTATTCTCCCGTACTGTTCTTTTATTTGTGAATGAAGAACATTGCTGCACTGTGGCCACTAGGTGGAGTATGTCTTTCCTATGATCATCCACTCCATCTAGTTGCCATAGTGCAGTATTCTATTGTATTGTTCTAACATTTATGAATGAAGAACATTGCTGCACTATGGCCACTAGATGGAGCATTTCTTTACTGTGATCATCAGCTCCACCTAGTGGCAATAATGTGGTATTTACCTGACTCACTCTATTCTATATAAATGAATGACTTTTACACCTGTAGAGAATATAACCTAATAACATTTGATTTTGCCTCATTTTTATAATTCAATACACCCCGGTGTCCATTTTGACACATATAACACTGGCATGGTCCTCTGTTGCCACTGTGTGTATGGGGCAAAATTGAATGGTCTCAAGCTGTTTTCAATGCAGGTCGCATGGTTTTCATGGTCCCGGTTTAGGTTTAGGTGGTCCAGGAAAATGCTGCAGTTTGGCCACTAGATGGAGCATTGTGATCAGCAGCTCCATCTAGTGGCCATAGTGTAGTATTCTTCTGTACTGTTCTAACATTTAGGAATGAAGAACATTGCTGCACTATGGCCACTAGGTGGAGCATTTCTTTACTGCTGTGCTATGGCCACTAGATGGAGCATTTCTTTACTATGATCATCAGCTCCATCTAGTGGCCACAGTGCAGTATTTTCCCATACTGTTCTATTATTTATGAATGAAGAACATTGCTGCACTATGGCCACTAGATGGAGCATTTCTTTACTGCTGCGCTATAGCCACTAGATGGAGCATTTCTTTACTGCTGCGCTATGGCCACTAGATGGAGCATTTCTTTACTGCTGCGCTATGGCCACTAGATGGAGCATTTCTTTACTATGATCATCAGCTCCATCTAGTGGCCATAGTGCAGTATTTTACAATACTGTTCTATTAAAGCGGTTGTACACCCGAAAACGAAAAAAAAAAAAAAAAAAAACCTGCAAGACAAAGGCATAATGAGCTAGTATGCATCGCATACTAGCTCATTATGTATTACTTACCTTAGAATGAAGCCCCGACACGGACCCCCGGACATCGCTGCCTGCGCTGCCATGATCCCTCGGGCGTCTCTTCCGGGTTCGGCGGCTCAGGCGCTGTGATTGGACTGAGCATGCGGTTTAGGAGATATTAATTGTACCTACAGGTAAGCCTTATTATAGGCTTACCTGTAGGTAAAAGTGTCAAAAAGCGGGATACTACCGCTTTAATTATTAATGAAGAGCGTTGCTGCATTATGGCCACTAGATGGAGCATTTCTTTACTATGATCATCAGCTCTATCTAGAGGCCATAGTGCAGTATTCTCCTGTACTGTTCTATTATTTATGAATGAAGAACATTGCTGCGATATGGCCACAAGACGGAGCACTTCTTTACTATGATCAGCAGCTCCATCTAGTGGCCATAGTGCAGTATTTTCCCATACTGTTCTATTATTTATGAAAAAAGAACATTACTGCACTATGGCCACTAGATCGAGCATTTCTTTACTATGATCATCAGCTCCATCTAGTGGCCACAGTGTGGTATTTTCGCATACTGTTCTATTATTCATGAATGAAGAACATTCGACCTACAGAGAAAGTAGCGTGAGACCATTCAGTTTTGCCCCATACACACTGAGTGAAGGTACATGCTGGTTTCACCTTGTTAGTCTCCATTTGAACCCCAGGTAACAAGGTGTCAGAGCAGGAGTACAAATGGGTGACAGGGGCTGGAGGCAGCATTCTCCACCATTCAAATAGGAATGAAGATAAAAAAAAAAAAGATGGACTCGTATCTAATGGAAAATGCAATTGCTAATGATACAAATTTATAATATGATAAGGTTGGGTACTGTCCATGATACTTTTTATCACAAGTTACCCACCTCTACTCCCAAGGTCCAACACCCACAAGGTTTCTCCCCAGCATTCTCTCCCCATCTTCTTCAGGGAAACGGTCTCCAACCATCTTAATTGGCCGCTGTGGGATGACGTCACTCTCACGCATGTGCGGGAGTCCTCCATATTGGCACTCTGGTACCATACCCGAAATATAAACTTGCGCATGCTACCTGTTCATTTTTTTTTCTTTAGGGACAAATGATCACGCAAATGCTTGGTATTGGCATTAGTGCACCCCTATTTATAACTTTGCACCTTGGTAAATGTAAATCACTCTCTGAAAAAATGTTTTAAAAATTGCATAATGCAACTATTACTGTATGTAGAAACAGTGCCATCTGGTGGCTTTTTATGATATCTATCGTACACTGCTCAAAAAAACAGAAGGAACACTTTGAAAACACATCAGATCTCAATGGGGAAGAATCTCATGCTGGATATCTATACTGGTATGGACTGGGTAATGTGTTAGGATCTATACTGGTATGGACTGGGTAATGTGTTAGGATCTATACTGGTATGGACTGGGTAATGTGTTAGGATCTATACTGGTATGCACTGGGTAATGTGTTAGGATCTATACTGGTATGGACTGGGTAATGTTTTAGGATCTATACTGGTATGGACTGGGTAATGTGTTAGGATCTATACTGGTATGGACTGGGTAGTGTGTTAAGATCTTTACTGATATGGACTGGGTAATGTGTTAGGATCTATACTGGTATGGAATGGGTAATGTGTTAGGATCTATACTGGTATGCACTGGGTAATGTGTTAGGATCTATACTGGTATGGACTGGGTAATGTGTTAGGATCTATACTGGTATGGACTGGGTAGTGTGTTAAGACCTTTACTGATATGGACTGGGTAATGTGTTAGGATCTATACTGGTATGGAGTGGGTAATGTGTTAGGATCTATACTGGTATGGAGTGGGTAATGTGTTAGGATCTATACTGGTATGGAGTGGGTAATGTGTTAGGATCTATACTGGTATGGACTGGGTAATGTGTAAGGATCTATACTGGTATGGACTGGGTAATGTGTTAGAATATATACTGGTATGGATTGGGTAATGTGTTAGGATCTATACTGGTATGCACTGGGTAATGTGTTAGGATCTATACTGGTATGGACTGGGTAATGTGTTAGGATCTATACTGGTATGGACTGGGTAATGTGTTAGGATCTATACTGGTATGGACTGGGTAGTGTGTTAAGACCTTTACTGATATGGACTGGGTAATGTGTTAGGATCTATACTGGTATGGAGTGGGTAATGTGTTAGGATCTATACTGGTATGGAGTGGGTAATGTGTTAGGATCTATACTGGTATGGACTGGGTAATGTGTAAGGATCTATACTGGTATGGACTGGGTAATGTGTTAGAATCTATACTGGTATGGATTGGGTAATGTGTTAGGATCTATACTGGTATGGACTGGGTATTGTGTTGGGATCTATACTGCCATGGACTGGGCAATGGGTTAGGAATGAAAGAATGCCACATCGTTTGATGGAAATTAAAATAATCACCCTACAGAGGACTGAATTCAAAGACACCCCAAAAACAGTGGCGGCTGGTGCTCAAAATTTTTGGGGGGGCGCAAAAAGAAAAATGTAATAGGTATTGCTTCGCGTCAAAAAAACGCAGTAAAAAATTGCGTGACTTTGAAGTCATGGTATAGGCATGGCACAGGTGATGCTATAGGCATGGCACAAGTGATGGTACAGGAGATGGTATAGGCATGGCACAGATATGGTATAGGCATGGCACAGGTCATGGTACAGGAGATGGTATATGCCCCCTTTCAATGCAGAGACCAGCGTGCATGCCCCCTTCAATGCAGAGTTCAGCGTGCGTGCCCCCTTCAATGCAATGAACACTGTGCTGTGCCCCCTTCAATGCAATGAACACTGTGCTATGCCCCCTTCAATGCAATAAACACTGTGCTGTGCCCCCACAATGCAGAGTTCAGCGTGCATGCCCCCTTCAATGCAACTGTGCTGTGCCCCCTTCAATGCAATGAACAATGTGCTGTGCCCCCTTCAGTGCAATAAACACTGTGCTGTGCCCCCTTCAATGCAATAAACACTGTGCTGTGCCCCCTTCAATGCAATGAACACTGTGCTGTGCCCCCACAATGCAGAGTTAGCGTGCATGCCCCCTTCAATGCAACTGTGCTGTGCCCCCTTCAATGCAATGAACAATGTGCTGTGCCCCCTTCAATGCAATAAACACTGTGCTGTGCCCCCTTCAATGCAATGAACACTGTGCTGTGCCCCCACAATGCAGAGTTCAGCGTGTGTGCCCCCTTTAATGCAACTGTGCTGTGCCCCCTTCAATGCAATAAACACTGTGCTGTGCCCCCTTCAATGCAATAAACACTGTGCTGTGCCCCCTTCAATGCAATAAACACTGTGCTGTGCCCCCTTCAATGCAATAAACACTGTTCTGTGCCCCCTTCAATGCAATGAACACTGTGCTGTGCCCCAACAATGCAGAGTTCAGCGTGCATGCCCCCTTCAATGCAATAAACACTGTGCTGTGCCCCCTTCAATGCAATAAACACTGTGCTGTGCCCCCTTCAATGCAATAAAGACTGTGCTGTGCCCCCTTCAATGCAATAAACACTGTGCTGTGCCCCCTTCAATGCAATGAACACTGTGCTGTGCCCCCACAATGCAATAAACACTGTGCTATTCCCCCTTCAATGCAATAAACACTGTGCTGTGCCCCCTTCAATGCAATAAACACTGTGCTGTGCCCCCACAATGCAGAGTTCAGCGTGCATGCCCCCTTCAATGCAACTGTGCTGTGCCCCCTTCAATGCAATAAACACTGTGCTGTGCCCCCTTCAATGCAATAAACACTGTGCTGTGCCCCCTTCAATGCAATGAACACTGTGCTGTGCCCCCACAATGCAGAGTTCAGCGTGCATGCCCCCTTCAATGCAACTGTGCTGTGCCCCCTTCAATGCAATGAACAATGTGCTGTGCCCCCTTCAATGCAATAAACACTGTGCTGTGCCCCCTTCAATGCAATAAACACTGTGCTGTGCCCCCTTCAATGCAATAAACACTGTGCTGTGCCCCCACAATGCAGAGTTCAGCGTGCATGCCCCCTTCAATGCAACTGTGCTGTGCCCCCTTCAATGCAATGAACAATGTGCTGTGCCCCCTTCAATGCAATAAACACTGTGCTGTGCCCCCTTCAATGCAATAAACACTGTGCTGTGCCCCCTTCAATGCAATAAACACTGTGCTGTGCCCCCACAATGCAGAGTTCAGCGTGCGTGCCCCCTTCAATGCAACTGTTCTGTGCCCCCATCAATGCAGAGTTAAGCGTGCGAGCCCCTTTCAATGCAGAGCGCCACAGCATTGTCCCCAATCACTGCAGAGCGCCACAGCATTGTCCCCAATGATTGCAGAGTGCGCCACAGCATTGTACCCCAATCACTGCAGAGTGCCACAGCATTGTCCCCCAATGGTTGCAGAGCGCCACAGCATTGTCCCCCAATGATTGCAGAGTGCCACAGCATTGTCCCCCAATGACTGCAGAGCGCCACAGCATTGTCCCCCAATGATTGCAGAGCGCCACACCATTGTCCCCCAATGATTGCAGAGCGCCACAGCATTGTCCCCCAATGATTGCAGAGCGCCACAGCATTGTCCCCCAATGATTGCAGAGCGCCACAGCATTGTCCCCCAATGATTGCAGAGCGCCACAGCATTGTCCCCCAATGATTGCAGAGTGCCACAGCATTGTCCCCCAATGATTGCAGAGCGCCACAGCATTGTCCCCCAATGATTGCAGAGTGCCCACAGCATTGTACCCCAATGATTGCAGAGCGCCACAGCATTGTACCCCAATGATTGCAGAGCGCCACAGCATTGTCCCCCAATGATTGCAGAGTGCCCACAGCATTGTCCCCCAATGATTGCAGAGCGCCACAGCATTGTCCCCCAATGATTGCAGAGCGCCACAGCATTGTCCCCCAATGATTGCAGAGCGCCACAGCATTGTCCCCCAATTATTGCAGAGTGCCACAGCATTGTCCCCCAATGATTGCAGAGCGCCACAGCATTGTATCCCAATGATTGCAGAGCACCACAGCATTGTCCCCCAATGATTGCAGAGCGCCACAGCATTGTCCCCCAATTATTGCAGAGCGCCACAGCATTGTCCCCCAATTATTGCAGAGTGCCACAGCATTGTCCCCCAATGATTGCAGAGTGCCACAGCATTGTCCCCCAATGATTGCAGAGTGCCACAGCTCACTTACCGGTGGTGATCGAGTCTTCTCTTCCAGTCCAGATGACCTCCACTCCTCTGGAGACGCTGCGCGGCTGCGGCCTGGTGAGGTGACTGCCTGGTCGGGTCCTCCGTCTCTCTGAAGCCGATTCCGGTGTCCGGTCTGCTCTCCGAGTCTCCGCTGAGTCCGCTCCGCTCTGCTGTGCCCGTCCGTCCACCGCACTGACTCGTGACTAACGTACGCGACGTCAGCGGGGTCACGGGTCAGCATCGGATGTCCTGGATGATGATTGGTCCAGGCTGGAGACTGGACCAATCACAGCCAGGACATTCCGAAAGTGGGGGTTTCCTAGCGCTGTACCCTGCGCCCAGGTTACGCCCCAGAAGGCAGCCAATCGGCGCCTCTTCTGGGTCGTAAACCCCACCCCCCCACAGCCTCCACATAGGCCGGCGAACACAATTTTTTTTTTTTGGAAAACTTTATCGATCTTTTTGTAATTTTTTTTTTTTCCTTTTCTTTTTTTTTTGGGGGGGGGGGGGGGGGGGCGGCGCCCTGGCGCCCCCTATGCACAGGCCGCCACTGCCCAAAAATCAAAGAGAAAAAATGATGCAGCAGGCTAGTCCAGTTTGCTAAAATTTCATTGCAGCAACTCAGAATGGTCTTCAGTAGTTTGTATGGCCCCCACAGGACTCTGTGCAGGCCAGTCAAGTTCCTCCACCCCAAATTCGCTCATCCATGTCTTTATGGACCTTGCTTTGTGCACTGGTCCAAATCATTTGGTGGAGGGGGGATTATGGTGTGTGGTTGTTTTTCAGGGGTTGGGCTTGGCCCCTTAGCTCCAGTGAAGGGAACTCTTAAGGCGTCAGCATACCAAGATATTTTGGACAATTTCATGCTCCCAACTTTGTGGGAACAGTTTGGGGATGGCCCCTTCCTATTCCAACATGACTGCGTAACATTGCACAAAGCAAGTTACATAAAGACATGGATGAGCGAGATAGGGGTGGAGGAACTTGACTGGTCTGCACAGAGTACTGACCTCAACCACAATATCATGGCCCAAAGTCTCAGCCAATGAGGAGTGAAAGTTTACGGAGAGCTTAGGCTTCTGTGCATATTGCTGAATCACGATGGGGCTCAGGCATAGGTGTGCACAGCCTATTGCATTAGGGTGTGCACCTCAAAGCTCAAACACAGGTGTATGTGTGTGTATGTATATAGAACAGTGGATGTGTCAGCAGAGCAGTGGATTGGGTCAATATATTTTTTTATCATTATTTTGTTTTTTTAATTATTTTTTTGCATTTTTTTATTTTTATAATTTTTTTACAATTTTTTTTTACCAGCCCCGTTGGAGGGGGGGTGGCTTGTTGAAATATCAGGGACAATGATTCCCCAAGTTCTTTCTCAGCTGCACTGGACAGTGAGTGAATGGTAAATGCTCTGTGCTGAGCGGCTTCCTGTTCATTTACAAACTGAAGCATAGTAAACACAATTTAAGAATGAAGATTAAAAAAAAAAAAAAAAAAAGGTGGACTCATGGGAAATGCAATTGCTAATGATACGACTTTATGATATGATAAGGTTGGGTACTGTCCATGATACTGTCAATGATACTTTTTATCACAATTTATCCACCTCTACTCCCAAGGTCCAACACCCACAAGGTTCTTTCCCAGCATCCTTTCCCCATCTTCTTCAGGGAAACGTTTTCCAGCCATCTTGATTGGCCGCTGTGGGATGACGTCACTCTCACGCATGTGCGGGAGTCATTCATATTGGCACTCTGGTACCATACCTGAAATATAAACTTGCGCATGCTAACTGTTAATTTATTTTTATTTTTTTCTTTAGGGACAAATGATCGCGCAAATGCTTGGTATTGGCATTATTGCACCCCTATTTATAACTTTGCACCTTGGTAAATGTAAATGACTCTCCGAATAAATGTTTAAAAAATTGCATAATGCAACTATTACTGTATGTAGAAACAGTGCCATCTGGTGGCTTTTTATGATATCTATCGTACACTGCTCAAAAAAACAGAAGGAACACTTTGAAAACACATCAGATCTCAATGGGGAAAAATCTCATGATGGATATCTATACTGGTATGGACTGGGTAATGTGTTAGAATCTATACTGGTATGGACTGGGTAATGTGTTAGGATCTATACTGGTATGGACTGGGTAATGTGTTAGGATCTATACTGGTATGGACTGGGTAATGTGTTAGGATCTATACTGGTATGGACTGGGTAGTGTGTTAAGATCTTTACTGATATGGACTGGGTAATGTGTTAGGATCTATACTGGTATGGAATGGGTAATGTGTTAGGATCTATACTGGTATGCACTGGGTAATGCGTTAGGATCTATACTGGTATGGACTGGGTAATGTGTTAGGATCTATACTGGTATGGACTGGGTAGTGTGTTAAGATCTTTACTGATATGGACTGGGTAATGTGTTAGGATCTATACTGGTATGGACTGGGTAATGTGTTAGGATCTATACTGGTATGGACTGGGTAGTGTGTTAAGATCTATACTGGTATGGACTGGGTAATGTGTTAGGATCTATACTGATATGGACTGGGTAATGTGTTAGGATCTATACTGGTATGGACTGGGCAATGTGTTAGGATCTATACTGGTATGGAGTGGGTAATGTGTTAGGATCTATACTGGTATGGAGTGGGTAATGTGTTAGGATCTATACTGGTATGGACTGGGTAATGTGTTAGGATCTATACTGGTATGGACTGGGTAATGTGTTAGAATCTATACTGGTATGGATTGGGTAATGTGTTAGGATCTATACTGGTATGGACTGGGTAAGGTGTTAGGATCTATACTGGTATGGACTGGGTAATGTGTTAGGATCTATACTGGTATGGACTGGGTAATGTGTTAGGATCTATATTGGTATGGACTGGGTAATGTGTTAGGATCTATACTGGTATGGACTGGGTAATGTGTTAGAATCTACACTGGTATTCACTGGGTAATATGTTAGGATCTATACTGGTATGGACTGGGTAATGTGTTAGGATCTATACTGGTATGGACTGGGTAATGTGTTAGGATCTATACTGGTATGGACTGGGTAGTGTGTTAAGATCTATACTGGTATGGACTGGGTAATGTGTTAGGATCTATACTGATATGGACTGGGTAATGTGTTAGGATCTATACTGGTATGGACTGGGCAATGTGTTAGGATCTATACTGGTATGGAGTGGGTAATGTGTTAGGATCTATACTGGTATGGAGTGGGTAATGTGTTAGGATCTATACTGGTATGGACTGGGTAATGTGTTAGGATCTATACTGGTATGGACTGGGTAATGTGTTAGAATCTATACTGGTATGGATTGGGTAATGTGTTAGGATCTATACTGGTATGGACTGGGTAAGGTGTTAGGATCTATACTGGTATGGACTGGGTAATGTGTTAGGATCTATACTGGTATGGACTGGGTAATGTGTTAGGATCTATATTGGTATGGACTGGGTAATGTGTAAGAATCTACACTGGTATTCACTGGGTAATGTGTTAGGATCTATACTGGTATGCACTGGGTAATATGTTAGGATCTATACTGGTATGGAATGGGTAATGTGTTAGAATCTATACTGGTATGGACTGGGTAGTGTGTTAAGATCTTTACTGATATGGACTGGGTAATGTGTTAGGATCTATACTGGTATGGACTGGGTAATGTGTTAGGATCTATACTGGTATGGACTGGGTAGTGTGTTAAGATCTATACTGGTATGGACTGGGTAATGTGTTAGGATCTATACTGATATGGACTGGGTAATGTGTTAGGATCTATACTGGTATGGACTGGGCAATGTGTTAGGATCTATACTGGTATGGAGTGGGTAATGTGTTAGGATCTATACTGGTATGGAGTGGGTAATGTGTTAGGATCTATACTGGTATGGACTGGGTAATGTGTTAGGATCTATACTGGTATGGACTGGGTAATGTGTTAGAATCTATACTGGTATGGATTGGGTAATGTGTTAGGATCTATACTGGTATGGACTGGGTAAGGTGTTAGGATCTATACTGGTATGGACTGGGTAATGTGTTAGGATCTATACTGGTATGGACTGGGTAATGTGTTAGGATCTATATTGGTATGGACTGGGTAATGTGTTAGGATCTATACTGGTATGGACTGGGTAATGTGTTAGAATCTACACTGGTATTCAATGGGTAATGTGTTAGGATCTATACTGGTATGCACTGGGTAATATGTTAGAATCTATCCTTTTCTTTTTTTTTTGGGGGGGGGGGCGGCGCCCTGGCGCCCCCTATGCACAGGCCGCCACTGCCCAAAAATCAAAGAGAAAAAATGATGCAGCAGGCTAGTCCAGTTTGCTAAAATTTCATTGCAGCAACTCAGAATGGTCTTCAGTAGTTTGTATGGCCCCCACATGACTCTGTGCAGGCCAGTCAAGTTCCTCCACCCCAAACTCGCTCATCCATGTCTTTATGGACCTTGCTTTGTGAACTGGTCCAAATCATTTGGTGGAGGGGGGATTATGGGGTGGGGTTGTTTTTCAGGGGTTGGGGTTGGCTCTTTAGTTCCAGTGAAGAGAACTCTTAAGGCGTCAGCATACCAAGATATTTTGGACAATTTCATGCTCCCAACTTTGTGGGAACAGTTTGGGGATGGCCCCTTCTTGTTCTAACATGACTGCGTAACATTGCACAAAGCAAGTTACATAAAGACATGGATGAGCGAGATAGGGGTGGAGGAACTTGACTGGTCTGCACAGAGTACTGACATCAACCACAATATCATGGCCCAAAGTCTCAGCCAATGAGGAGTGAAAGTTTACGGAGAGCTTAGGCTCCTGTGCACATCGCTGAATCACGATGGGGCTCAGGCATAGGTGTGCACAGCCTATTGCATTAGGGTGTGCACCTCACAGCCCAAACACAGGTGTACGTGTGTGTATGTATATAGAACAGTGGATGTGTCAGCAGAGCAGTGGATTGGGTCAATACATTTTTTTTATCATTATTTTGTTTTTTTAATTTTTTTTTGCATTTTTTTTTTTTTTTACAATTTTTTTACCAGCCCCGTTGGAGGGGGTGGCTTGTTGAAATATCAGGGAAAATTATTCCCCAAGTTCTTTCTCAGCTGCACTGGACAGTGAGTGAATTGGAAATGCTCTGTGCTGAGCAGCTTCCTGTTCATTTACAAACTGAAGCATAGTAAACACAATTTATTATGCTTCCATTATGAGCAGACAAAGGAGTGATCAGTACTTATTGCACAAGGGGGGGGGCCTAGGCCGCAGGGGAATCTGCACCGCAGAGTGATTAGGGTGTGCCCAGGCACATCTGGCACACCCTGTGCGCACGCCTATGGGGTCAGGTATGTATTGGGGTGGTGGCTGATGCACAAGGAAGATTTTAGAACCACTTTAGCTCAGGCAGGATGATAGCTCAGAAAGCCCCTCCTGAAGAGTCCTATGATGTATGACATAATGTTGGCCTAGGCCAAACACCAGGAAGCAACTAAAGAAAAGTTAAAAAAAAAAAAAAAAATTAAAAAAAAAAAAAATGTAAAACAAGTAAATATAATATACCTGCCTATCTATTTACTAATGTTAGCAGCATAAAGGGTAACCCCCAAAAAAATTAGCAAATAAAGAAAGAAAAACAATATCGCGTATAGAATTGCGACACAAATCATATTGTAATTAAATGATGTTAAAAATTACCTTTCCTTTTCAATCTGCAGCTGTTGTAATTTTCTGAAAATGCAATACAATATGACCACCTGGAGAATGTGTACTGACCACACCCCAGAAACATCATTTCCTGCTTGTGTGATTGGCTCACCAATTTTCCCAGAAGTCTGCCTAAGATACAAGTCAGATTTCTGGCATCCCCTGCAACAAAAATGTTATTTTTGGTGAGATACTCCCAATAAAAACACGTCTAAAGGGATGCAGGCCCAGCAGATTTCCTCATTGGTGCTCTGCAGCTGCCACAGCTGATAGATAATTATGAAACCACTCCCATTAGACCCACTCAGCACAGAGGAACAAACAATGATTTCTTCAGAATAACAAAAGGTAGGAATCTGCAACAAAGGTTGTTATAATCCTTGTAATGTACAGAGATCACCCAGAGGGGAATGTTTTATTCTTAACAAAAGTGGAGTTATGCTTTAATGATTCAAAATAGAATAGAATGCCATCCTTGTTCTTAGAAAAATATAGAAATAATCAAGAGTTTAACTTATTATATAACAGGATAGAGTGTAACTTTAATATAATTTCAATAATTCATATGCAAATTATTATGAATAATATGAAATACAATATATGGGTTAATATGAAGGTTCTACTGCAAATCTCTGGCTTCCCTTCCAAGACTGTGTTGTACTTTGTCGTGCTGTGTAATCTGAATATTAGATTAGTCATAAACCATTAGACAGAGAGATCCAGATTACCATTGTTAGTTATGTGTTTACTCTGTTTCATTCATCTGCAGATCAAAGAGATGAACTAACTGTTCTCCTTGCTGGAGGGTAAGCTGTACCTGAGGAACCGCAGTGCAAGTATCTCCCTGCTTCCTCAATTCTGTGGTTCCTTCTTCTCTTCAACTTCTTGAATATTTTATCACACATCCTTAGGAAGGCAGTTCTGACATGAGGAATCCCTACTACGATGGTCAAGGCATTGAAGGTCGGTAGGGATGGGCTCTAAGATCGACTCGAACATCAGCTGTTTGTGTGTTCGCAACAAATGGGGCGCCCAGCGGGAAGTTCGCCCACCTATGAGCGCTCCATAATGCACTGGGCTTTTGCAGTGCATTGATTGCTGATGATTGGCCAAATCATGCACCTGTATGCTTTGGCCAATCACAGCACAATATCCTGTCAGAGCCATGATTGGCCAAAGGCAGGGTGTTTAGGGACTAAGTCCCTGCCCCACACTATATAAGGCTGTATAGCGTGTGACAATGGAGAATAGGCAGGTAGTTAGTGGATAGTGTGTTCAGTCAGTTTAGTGCAATCAGTGTAGAGTACAGGCATACTCCACTTTTAAATTGTAAGGATATGTCGTTAATCACACTGCCCGTCAGACCCGAAAAATAGAAAAAAAAAATCGCTTCGCCTTTTATAGGCTACGGGTGGGGCCACCCGGTTAAGTCACCCAGTGGCACCACCCCTTTCTGACATCACTTTTTAAAAAAAATTTGGGCGTGGTATGAACTGGGGAGGGGGGGGGGGCGGGAGACCCTACGCCATTTTCTTTTTTATCTGTATTGCCGGGAGCCAACATTGCTCTACAGCCACAAGCAAGTTTAAATTAAATTTTTTCCTTTAGAAATGTCAGTATTGCTGCAGCAAGATCTATACATCGTACAGATGCACCACTTTAGAGGCATATCAAGGGACCCTACGCCATTTTCTTTTTTATCTGTATTGCCAGGAGCCAACATTACTCTACAGCCACGAGCAAGTTTAAATTACATTTTTTCCTTTAGAAATGTCAGTATTGCTGCAGCAAGATCTATACATCGTACAGATGCACCACTTTACAGGCACATCAAGGGACCCTACGCCATTTTCTTTTTTATCTGTATTGCTGGGAGCCAACAAAACTCTACAGCCACGAGCAAGTTTGAATTAAACTTTTTTTCTTTAGAAATGTCAGTATTGCTGCAGCAAGATCTATACATCGTACAGATGCACCACTTTACAGGCACATCAAGGGACCCTACGCCATTTTCTTTTTTATCTTTATTGCCGGGAGCCAACAATCCTCCACAGCCACGAGCAAGTTTAAATGACACTTTATTCTTTAGAAATGTTAGTATTGCTGCAGCAAGATCTATACATCGTACAGATGCACCACTTTACAGGCACCGCAAGGGGACCCCCCCAGACACGATATTTAAAGGAGTTTTTATTGTTTCACTATAAGCCTCATTAAAATCACTGCTCCTGTAAAAACTATTGGTTTTAAAAAGATTGTTTTTCATTGGTACATTTCCCCCAGGGCAGTACCCGGGTCCCCATAGACTTTGCTTTGGCAATAAATTGCATATAAGCCTTTAAAATTAGGACTTTTTAGATTTTTTATGTTAGTGTTCCATAGACTTTAATGGAGTTTGCATGTTCGCTAGAACTTTTTCCTTGTTTGAGATGTGCTAGTGGGGTGTTCGGCCCATCACGGTCAGTAATGGAGGAAAGATTAGCAGCAGGGAGACTATAGGCACTCATGACGAGTCTTTTGTCATTCACTTAAACAAGATTGATTTAAAAAAGGCCTGGATTCTTTCCTAGGTGTATATAATATAATTGGGTACTAATATTTATAGGTAAAGTTGATCCAGGGAATATCAGATTGCCTCTCGGGGTTCAGGAAGGAATTTTTTTCCCCTGCTGTAGCAAATTGGATCATGCTTTGCTGGGGTTTTTCGCCTTCCTCTGGATCAACTGCAGGTATAGGATTGTGTATATGGGATTGTATTGTTGGGTTTTCTTTACTGTTTTTTATTGGTTGAGCCAGATGGACTTGTGTCTTTTTTTTAACCTGTTATGTAACTTAGCTCATCTATTAGGCTGGTTGCTTCCACGAAGATATGCATGGGGTTGATTTACTAAGGGCAAAAAAGGCTGTTTATTTGTTTTGGACATGACTGGAAGTTGTTAAAAAGATAAGCATTGGTGAAAAACTTAGAAAACAATACAGCTGGTGCTTGGGAGATGAAGCTAGCGGTATGGTGCCATCCTGGGATTCTTCATGTTTTCAATCTACCAGCTCCAGATAGAGCTGGAGACCAGTTTTGGAAGTGGTGGAGCTGGCTTTGAATTGACCATGCCTCTCGGAACCCAAGCAGAACCACATTTTTCCAACTTGCTTTAAATACCTTCTAAATCCACAGATTCACTTGCAGAGTCTACATCTACATTTGCATAACTACCGTAAGCCCAAAAAAATAAAAATATATAGAAAAGAATACAGCTGGTGCTTGGGAGATGAAGGTAGCGGTATGGTGCCATCCTGGGATTCTTCATGTTTTCAATCTACCAGCTCCAGCTAGAGCTGGAGACCAGTTTTGGAAGTGGTGGAGCTGGCTTTGAATTGTCCATGCCTCTCGGAACCCAAGCAGAACCACATTTTTCCAACTTGCTTTAAATACCTTCTAAATCCACGGATTCACTTGCAGAGTCTACATCCGCATTTGCATAAATACTGTATGCACAAAAAAAAAAAAAAAAAAGATTATTATAGAAGTAATTTCACAACCCAACACATTTTTTGCCCGATGGTTTCTGCAGCCCACCAAAAAACTCTAGATGCCAACATCAAGATTATATAGATCTAAACTAAAGACATTGTTTCAGAATATGCGATGAGAGCACATAATCATCACAAGGCAATAATAAAAGAAGGAGTCAGCACCACGTGGGCTGCAATGGGGTCTTGGGCCCACCTGCCACACACTCAGATTACACCAGTAGATCCATTCCCCCAGTAAAAACAGAGGGGCCTTGGTGTCATTTCTGTAGGTAACCTTTTTAGAAGTATTGGGGGTGCAGAACTAAGCTGTCGATTGACAGCTGAAAACCACTGATGACAGTCTTTTGACAGCTCATTCACATGTGAGGCTCGGGGGGGGGGGGGGGCTGTAAAACCCTGCAGTTGAGCAAAGCTTTTAGCGCCTCCCAACAGTGCTGGATTTAAGGGACGAAACGGCAATGGCCCTAGCTCCCCTCACAGAAGGGGCCTAGGGTTGCCACTGGTCTGGGACTCACCGGGACAGTCCGGGTTTTGAGTCATGTGTCCGGGTTTCAGTCTGCCTGAACCCTGGACACATTTTTCAGACAGGATTAGTATATTCACAACCCGACAAAATTTTTTGCCCGATGGTTTTTGCAGCCTTCCAAAAACTCTAGATGCCAACGTCAAGATTCTATAGATCTATACTAAAGACCTTGTTTCAGAATATGTGATGAGAGCACATAACCATAAGAAGGTATTGATAAAAGGTGTCAGCACCATGTGGGCTGCAATGGGGTCTTGGTGTTTAAGGGGGGCCCACTTGCCACGCTCTCAGATTACACCAGTAGATCCATTCTCCCAGTAAAAACCGAGTTATTTAGTAGGTAACATTTTAAGAAATCTAAGGGTACGGGACTAAGCTGTCGAATTGACAGCTGAAGACCACTGATGACACTCTTTGACAGCTCATTCACATTTAAGGCGGGGGGGGGGGCTGTAAAACCCTGCAGTTGAGCAGGGCTTCTAGTGCCCCCCCCAACAGTGCTGGATTTACAAGAGACAAAAGGGGTAATGGCCCTAGGTCCCTTCACAGGAGGGGCCTAGGGTTGCCACCTGTCCGGGATTCACCGGGACAGTCCGGGTTCACCGGGACAGTCCAGTCATGTGTCTGGGATTCATTATACCTGAAACCTGGACACATTTTTCAGGCAGGAACAGGGACTGACAGGAGGGCGAGGGGGCACTATGCATGCCACATGACTATTCTCTTTGGAGCATCCAAAGATGTCCCAGGTCTGTCCTGGGCCCCACAAGGTTTAAATCTGGCCCTACCCCCCTAATCGCTAATACCTTTAACTGCAGTGTCTAGGGGTGTACACATGCAACAGTCCCAATTCTTTCATGACCATGGAAGGAATTATACCCCCATAGCTTTGAATGGGGCCCTGCAACTGGTGCTAGTGCAACAATCAAGGGGTTAAAGATGGCGATACAATGCCTCCTCACCACCTCTCAAGTGCACCACAAGTGTGAACAAGCCTTTAGGCTGTCTAACTCCCAGCCTACCCCCGAGACTCTCCCTGTGTAACCTGAAGAGCTCTGCTGTCAGATTTACAGCAGGGTATGCTCTGTCTCAGGATCTGTCAACACTCCTATATGAATGACCTCTGCAATCAAGTGTTTGCAGGATTCATTCATAAAAGCATTGCAACAAATCTGTAGCAATATATATATATTTTTTTAAATAAATAAATTCTTTACTTTAGTTAACCATAAATAACACCAATTAATTCCTTTCTGACCTTACTTGCTATGTTTTTTTTTTTCTAAATAAAATGCTTTTATTTAGTAGAAAAAAGGTATAACATTACAAAATGTATCTGTTTTTTAATAGTTTTTTTATATATATTTTTGTTGATGCTTTTGTATCCCTTTCACACACAAAAAATAAAACCCAAAACACTTATTTTAGTGATAAATTCACCATGTTGTGTGCCAGAAACATAATTTCAGTGCCTTTAGGCTCACTTTTTTCCCTACCTTTTAACGCCCCTCTATGTTAACCTATGTGTCCATGCACACATAGACGTTTACAAGGGTTAAAAAAAAAAAAAAAACCTTATCACTTCTGCAATCTGAAGAGGAGCGTTTGGGCAGAAAAAAAATGCACAAATGTGTATAAATGTGCATTAATGTTCATGTGTTGATACGTTCTAATGGCAATAAAAATAATATTCTGGCCAATAGAATGCATTATTGGTAAACGCGTGAACGTGCATAAAAAAACGAGTGTTTTACACATAAAGGCGCATGCAAAAGTGTAGCTTTTACCTGATTTTTGTTTTGCCGCTTTTCTCCTGTAAGTCTGCATGTGGCCTTAAAAAATTAATAAATTATGGAATAAAATGAGCACCTTTAACGAGTTATTAGCTACCATAGTTCCCAGACCCAAGGAAAAATAGTGATTATCATAATGTTAAGACGTTCTAAAGCCTAATAATTAACTTTTCTTTTTTTTGTCCCTTTTTGGTCTGGTAAATATATAACTGAAAGGGTTTTGTTGTTAGCTAGTTAATAAGTGCAAAAAAAAATTAATTAATTAAATATATATATATATATATATATATATATATATATATATATATATATTTATATATATATTTTTTATATATATATATATATATATATATATATATATATATATATATATATATATATATATATATATTTTTTTTTTAATATTTATATATATATCTATATATAATATATATATATTATATATATATATATATATATATATATATATATATATATATATATATATTTTTTTTTTATATATTATATATATATTTTTATATATATATATATATATATATATATATATATATATAATATGTATATATTACAGTATATATATGCATATATATATATTTTTTTTTTATTTTTTTTATCACAAACTAATTTTACGATTACACAAACGACTCTTACCCAAGAGACCAAAGATGACAAATACAAGAGAATACTAATTATTTTTGCGATATGATGACGCCTTTCATCTGTGGAAAGAAAGAACAGCAAAAATTTAATTTTTACTAAATAAAATTCATTCTAAATATTTGTAATACTAAAAATGTAATCAGATTTTATTTGATTTAAAAAAAAAAAATAAAATATGTTCAGTGAGGGAAGGATTATAAGCCTGCATGTGTGGCCTGTTTAAGATTCAACACAACCATGATGTTACCGACCGTCGCACATGGATATTAACCGCTTCTCGACCGTTATACTGCGGCAGGGCGGCTCTCCTATATACGTCAGTCACACGCCTGCAGCTAGGGGGCGAGCACACGCCGCCGGCACGCTCCCGCCCCCGCTCGTCAGCAGGGACTCCAATGCACGGGGCAGGTGGCTCCGATTGCCGCCTGACACCAGCGATCGCTCCCCGCTGAGAGAGAAGGACGGTTGGCTGTTGTAAACACAGCTGACCATTCTTCTCCTGGAATGATCACAGAGCTCCTGTGATCCTCCTATATAGGATCACAGGTCTCTGTGATCATTTCACAAGCCACGCCCCCCACAGTTAGAAATACGCCCCTAGGTACACATTTAACCCCCTTGATCACCCCCAGTGTTAACCCCTTCCCTGCCAGTGTCATTATTACAGTAACAGTGCATATTTTTCGCACTGATTACTGTAGTAATGTCACTGGTCCCCCTAAAAGTGTCAAAAATGTCAGTTAGGGGTCCGATCTGTCTGCCGCAATGTCACAGTCCCGCAAAAAATCGCAGATTGCCGCCATTACTAGCAAAAAAAAAAAACAATAAAAATTACATAAATCTTTCCCGTAGTTAGTAGACGCGATAACTTTTGCGCAAATCAATCAAAATACGCTTATTGCAATTTTTTTTTTTTTTTTTTACCAAAAATATGTAGCAGAATACAAATTGGCCTAAAATGTAAAAAAAATTAGATTTTTACATTTTTGGGGGGGGGGGGGGGAATGTTTTATAGCAGAATGTGAAAAATATTGTTTTTTTTTTTCAGAATTGTCGCTCTTTTTTTTTGTTTATAGAGCAAAAAAATAAAAATCCCACAGGGGATCAAATACCACCAAAAGAAAGCTCTGTTTGTGGGGAAAAAAAGGATATCGATTTTATTTGGGTACAGCGCCGCACGACCGCACAATTGTCAGTTAATGCAACGCAGTCCCGAATCGCAAAATATGGCCTGGGCATTAAGGGGGAAAATCTTCCGTTCCAGAAGTGGGTAGGCATCGTTATCTTATCTATCATACTGTATAAACAATTATTATTTTTTTTTTATACCTTTAATCACCAGATAATATTCAAGTTTATCTTCACTGACGGGGTTTCTCACCCGTACAGCAATCATCCTCTGTGCATCGTCTGTGCCGACATTGGGAATAATAAGAGTTCGGTTGTCATCCTTTAGGATGGATCTCAGAGGAAGGGAACCTCCATCCAACTCCCATAATACAGAGGCATTCCCTCCAGAGAACCGGACCTCCAGGGAGACCTCTGACCCCCCAACAATGCTATTACTGCTTATATTCTGTATCTTCACTGCGTCTGAGAGAATGGAGAAAATAAAAGAAGAATCACAGTTTTATCTATCTATCTATCTATCTATCTATCTATCTATCTATCTATCTATCTATCTATCTATCTATCTATCTATCTATCTATCTATCTATCTATCTATCTATCTATCTATCTATCTATCTATCTATCTATCTATCTATCTATCTATCTATCTATCTATCTATCTATCTATCACATCCATTAATATCTGTCTGTCTGTCTGTCTATCTATAGATATAAGGGGGGCTCTTATGGAGAATGATGTAAGGGGGGGCTCTGATGGGAACGCTGATAGGGACCCCGATGTAAGGGGGGACACTAACAGGGACCTTGATGTAAGGGGGACTCTGACAGGGACCCAGATGTAAGGTGACTGTAAGGGGGACTCTTATGAGATAAGGGGGGACTGTCACAGGGACCCCAGTGTAAGGGGGGACTCTTATTGTGGCATTTAAGGGGCAAATTTAATGGGCACCATGACATAAAGAGGCACTCTAACCAGGCCCTGATATAAGGGGGACTTTTATGGGGACCCTGATGTAAGGGGACTGTAACAGGGACCCTGATCTAACGGAGACTCTTATGAGGACCCTGATGTAAGGGGGGGCTGTAACAGGGACCCCAGTGTAAGGGGGAACTCTTATTGGGACCCTGATATAAGGGGGCTCTTATGGAGAATGATGTAAGGGGAGCTCTGATTGGAACGCTGATAGGGACTCAGATGTAAGGGGGGACTCTAACGGGGACCTTGATGTAAGGGGACTGTAACAGGGACCCTGATCTAAGGGGGACTCTTATGAGGACCCTGATCTAAGGGGGGACTGTAACAGGGACCCCAGTGTTAGGAGGGACTGTTATTGAGACCCTGATATAAGGGGGGCTCTTATGAGGACTCTGACATAAGGGGAGACTGTAACAGGGACCCCAGTATAAGGGGGACTCCTATTGGGACCCTGATATAAGGGGAGCTCTTATGGAGAATGGTGTAAAGGGGGGGGGTCTGATGGGAATGCTGATAGGGACCCAGATGTAAGGGGGGACTCTAACGGGGACCTTGATGTAAGGGGACTGTAACAGGGACCCTGATCTAAGGGGGACTCATATGAGGACCCTGATCTAAGGGGGGACTGTAACAGGGACCCCCAGTGTAAGGGGGGCCTTTTATTGAGACCCTGATATAAGGGGGGCTCTTATGGAGAATGATGCAAGGGGGGCTCTGATGGGAACGCTGATAGGGACCCAGATGTAAGAGGTATTTTTTTTATTCCTGTGTGCGATTATTTGTAAAATATATAATGTGACCCTCATACTGAAACACTTGGGGATCCCTGACCTAAAGCATGGAAATCATCTTACCTAAAACAATGATTCCAATAGACTCTAATAATTCTATAAAAGGACCATAATAGAAAAAGATTGTATATAAGCCTGTGTGATTCTTCTGAGCATCTTCGAGCATCCAACAACCACTGGAACTGTTCAGGAGGATTCTTGGGTCCACTCGGTGACGAACTTTGGGAACCGAATTCAAGCATTCAGCTGCAAGCAGAGTTGTGTGATTGCACCGAAGTTCCAGGATTCCATGGGACCGATGGCATTTAAATCCACAGAAATGTTGATCTGTCCCGGTCTGTACATAATGATCTGCCTGAGCCGCCGACAAGATCAGCAAAAGGCAAACAAATCCTGCAAGACAAAAGTTTCTAATATGAGATCAAAAACGTCCTTCTAGAAATGGGAACGATGGTTCTGACTGTATACTGTACAGGGGTTATTGGCAATCAGTATGCTGCCTGATTGGATAATCTAGCTGTGTGATGTCATACAGTTAGGCAGGGTCAGGGCCGCCATTGTAATTTTTGGGGGGCCCCATACAGCCTTCCTGACGGGGCCCCGTACAACCCTCCCTGCACCCTTCCCACCCCCTGGGGTGCAGCGGGACAGTGGCACTGACTTCAGGGGAGGACTGGGCCAGGGGGCAGGGGGGTAATTGCCCCCCAGGCCACTCTGATGCCCCATAAAAAGGCAGCACTGCTTCTGCCACAGACCTGCCTAAAGGATTTCTGGTGAAGAGAAGTAAAAAGTCCCCACTGCTGACCTACTGAGTGCGGGATGAAGACAAGGACAGAGTGCAGCCCTCCCCCCCCCCCCCCCCCCCCCCAGCATGGATGGTGTAAGCTGTGTCTGAGCAGAGGCCGGTTCCATGCCTCACTGGAGACTCTCCTTCTCCGGCCAACCCCAACCAAGCTGTCCAAGCTCCCCCCAAACACCCCATGCTAGCCAGGTCAGGAAACCAGATTCGGCCAGTGAGTAGAGAGTACCTGGAGCGGAGCTTCAGCCTGGAATGAAGGTCACGAGGAGGCTGGAAAGAGGGAGAGTGGGAGGGGGGCCGAGTCGCTGCACCATGGGCCTATGGTTTGTACTTGCCCCCTGGGCTGAAAGTTGTCAGTCAGCCCCTGACTGACTTTATCCCCCTACACCCGGAAATTTAAAAAAAAAAGTCCCACCTCCTGGCTCAGTTTCACTCGTCAGTATCTTGGACCTCCTGGCTCAGCATCACACACTTGGTCCACTAGGCCGACTGCCTGTGACCACCTTCCTTGCTGACAGGAGGAGAGACAGCCGCCCCCCACCTCCCGCCCAAAGACACCCTGTCACATGTGCCCCCAGGATCTTGTGCCCTCCCACTGGGACAGCCACAAAAGCCTGTGCGTCACTGACTGGGTTTCCTCCACTGTCCAACAGGCTCCCCTATTGGATACAGTGGGGACACTCCCTTGGACCAAGTGAATCATACATGGACACATGTAACAGGCAAAACTACTGATCTTGCTCCCCTGATAAGCAGATGGAGCAAATAATGCTTTTACCTAGCACCTACAGTATCTAGGAGGGTGCTACAGCTGCATTATATCAGTCTCAGAACCTGTGTAATTAATATATGTGTCCTGGTTTAAAGGGATGAGGTGGCAACCCTAGTGTCCCCAACCTTTTGGCCATATGGTGTTGTCGTGTATTTTTACTGGAGACTTTTGATTACTTGTGTCAAATATCAAGAACCTTTTGGCGCTAAAACACTCACCTGTGTAATAATCCATGTAGTCCTGTGGTCCTTACTATAGTAATGAATGAAGTATTTATTAGTTCAGAATGAAGAGCATGTCTTCAAGGTAAGTGTTGAGAGTGTTGATCTGATGAATGCATTCTCAGCTCTAAAAGTCCCTGAAAGTCAAAGATTAGTTCTGGCAGCCAAAACTCAGGACAGGAGAAGTAAATGTGGAGTTTGAATTGATGATCTGTGATCTGTGCAGATATTGATTCTGGTAATTAAAATCTATGCTGTGTCTCAGAACGGGCTAGCTGTACATCTCAGGCACTTTCCGATACTAGCTGAACACCTTTGCACTTTGCATCTTCCTCTTGTAATATTATAGAGTTTTCCAGATCCTATGGATTCTTATATCAAGGCCTCCAGCAAAAGCCATGACCTGACGTTACAATCATTTTTCCAATCTAGAAGCACTTTACGTATCTTACGGAGTCTGAAGTCTTTTCCTTTCCAAGATCTGAAGATCGGATCAATGAAACAAGCGTCTAATATGACTCTAGCTGTACATCTCAGGCACTTTCTGATACTAATTAGAACGCCATTGGACTTAGTATCTTCTACTTCTCGTAATATTATAGAGTTTTCCAGATGCTATGGATTCTTATATCAAGGCCTCCAGCCAAAGCCATGACCTGACGTTACAATCATTTTTCCAATCTAGAAGCACTTTACGTATCTTACGGAGTCTGAAGTCTTTTCCTTTCCAAGATCTGAAGATCGGATCAATGAAACAAACGTCTAATATGACTCTAGCTGTACATCTCAGGCACTTTCGGATTAGAACGCCATTGCGCTTAGTAACTTCTACTTCTTGTAATATTATAGAGTTTTCCAGATCTTATGGATTCTTAGATTTAGACCCTCCAGCAAAAGCCATGACCTTATGTTACAATAATTTTTCCAATCTAGAAGCACTTTACGTATCTTACGGAGTCTGAAGTCTTTTCCTTTCCAAGATCTGAAGATCGGATCAATGAAACAAGCGTCTAATATGACTCTAGCTGTACATCTCAGGCACTTTCTGATACTAATTAGAACGCCATTGGACTTAGTATCTTCTACTTCTCGTAATATTATAGAGTTTTCCAGATGCTATGGATTCTTATATCAAGGCCTCCAGCCAAAGCCATGACCTGACGTTACAATCATTTTTCCAATCTAGAAGCACTTTACGTATCTTACGGAGTCTGAAGTCTTTTCCTTTCCAAGATCTGAAGATCGGATCAATGAAACAAACGTCTAATATGACTCTAGCTGTACATCTCAGGCACTTTCGGATTAGAACGCCATTGCGCTTAGTAACTTCTACTTCTTGTAATATTATAGAGTTTTCCAGATCTTATGGATTCTTAGATTTAGACCCTCCAGCAAAAGCCATGACCTTATGTTACAATATTTTTTCCAATCTAGAAGCACTTTACGTATCTTACGGAGTCTGAGGTCTTTTCCTTTCCAAGATCTGAAGATCAGATTAAATGAAACAAATGTCTAATATGACTCTAGCTGTACATCTCAGGCACTTTCGGATACTAATTAGAACGCCATTGCACTTAGTAACTTCTACTTCTCGTAATATTATAGAGTTTTCCAGATCTTATGAAATCTTAGATCAACGCCTCCAGCCAATGACCTGACTTACTGTTCAGGTTCCAGTCTGAGAACAGTTGAGGTATCCTGAGAATTCTGAAGTCTTTTCTTCTATAAGATGAGAAGATCAGATAACCGAAACAAACTTGCAATATGATTCTCTGGACAGAGCAATATTTGCTGTGCCTAGAACAGCCTTACTTGGCTAGCTGTACATCTCAGGCACTTTCCCGAAACTAACTAGATGCCATTGTATCTTCCTCTCATGATATCATTGAGTTTTCCAGATCCTATGGAGTCTTCGATCAAGGCCTCCAGCCAAAGCCATGACCTGACTTAGAGTAGGGGTTTCCAGTCTGGGAACACTCTGGGTATCCTGAGAAGTCTGAAGTCTTCTTCTACAAGATGAGAAGATCAGATCACTGGAACAAACTTCTAATATGATTCTCTGTTCATCAGCCAATAACCTTTATGTTTCTTTTCTATAGATAAAACTGATGTTGAACAGATTTTCTAGAAGCAATATGGACTTTCAGGTGGCCTCTGGCAGGTTCTTGAGATGGGCTGGAATTATAAATCAGGTCCCTGGGCATTGGAAACAAAATACATCATTAGCTGAAAAATCTTTTTTATAAGATGTTCAAGAACAAATATTTGCAGTAATTAAACAGCACATAAATAATCACCTTTCCGGCTGCAGGTGGGCGGCTCTTCTGCCGTGGATCACGCACGTGTATGTGATCCAGCATTTGGGTGCGCATAGGGTCAGTGCTGTATTTTGGCCTTCGCCAACAAGGCCCAGGCCTAGGGCAGCACTTTGCAGGGGGGCAGCAAAGAAACTGTCTCCCCTCCACCTGAGTCTCTATTGGCTACTGGTTGCTAGAGCCACTTCTCTCATTCCCCCCTCTCTCTCAACCCCCTCTCTCTCACTCTCATCCCCCCCCCTCTCTCTCACCGCCCCTCTCTCTCACCCCCCCATCTCTCTCTCTCTCACCCCTCCTCTCTCTCTCTCACCCCTCTTCTCTCTCTCTCTCACCCCTCTTCTCTCTCTCTCCCTATCGCTCTCTCATCCCCCCTCTCGCTCTCTCTCTCTCACCCCCCTCTCTCTGTCTCTGTCTCTCTCTCTCTGTCTCTCTCTCTCATCCCCCCTTTCTTGCTCTCTCACCCCCTCTCTCTCTCTCTCTCTCACCCCTCTCTCTCTCTCTCTCTCTCTCTCTCACCCCTCTCTCTCTCTCTCTCTCTCTCTCTCTCTCTCTCTCACTCACCCCCCTCTCTCTGTCTCTTTCTCTCTCTCTCATCCCCCCTTTCTTGCTCTCTCATCCCCTCTCTCTCTCTCAACCCCCTCTCTCTCAACCCCCCTCTCTCTCTCTCACCCACCCCCTCTCTCGTGAGATCTCAGGGTCCATGCTGGGACTTGTAGTCCTTCAATTTTGGAGGGAGCCACATCCATTAAAAAAGGAGTGGGGAAAAGTTACATAGGTGGGGAAGGGGGGGGGGGCGCCCAATTTTAGTCTGGCCTAGGGCAGCACAAAACCAAAATACACCACTGCATAGGGTGCGTGTGCTCCCCTCGCCCAATTTGTGCTGTCGTTTAGTACAGCACAAGTTGGTCAGCAGTCCCAGCCAATGGTTTATGGCTGGGACCTTCTGATTGGCTTAGCAAATCACAGCAAAGAGCTCTGTGTTTACTAACAACACAGGGCTCTGTACACAGAGCAGGTATCTGACATATTAAATGGCGCCAAACTTCAGTATTTTTTCTATAGGCAACACTTAAAAAAAAAAAAAAAAACCCTGTAGGTCATCAGTTTAGTGTTACGGAGGCGGTCTGGTGTATGTGTGGGTGTGGGAGGCCTCAAACATTTTGAGAGGGGAATTTTTAAATGCTTGGGTGTAACTTTAAGTTTTACAAATAAATTAAATTTTTTACTTAACTTTTTTAACTTTCACTTAACGTTTTGATTAATTATTTTTCTCTTAACTTTTTATTTTCCATCACATAGAGGACAAAAAATCCCCTATGTAATGATTTTATAGTGATGAGTTCTTTTTAACCACTTGCCGACTGCCGCACGATTATTTACGTCGGCGGTCAGCCCCTCACAGGCAGAGTAACGTAGGGCTATGTCGCTAGCCTGTGAGGGTTTTGGGAGCGAGCGCGCACCGCTTGCGCGGTCACGGACATCCCCGCGCGTGTGCCCGGCGGACCCCATGTCCACCGGGCACTCGCGATCGTCCGTGACAGCGGGAGAAAGGCAGGCGGCTAATGTAAACAAAGCCGCCTGTCATTCTTCCCTGTGTAAGAATGATGATCAAACGGTTCTACTACGTAGGACCGTTGATCTCTGTTCTTACACATCAAGCCACAGCCAATCACAGTTAGAAGCACGCCCCTAGGGACACACTTAACCCCTCCCTCTCTAATACAGTTAACTCCTTCACTGCCAGTGTCATTTTTACAGTAACAGTGCATATGTATAGCACTGATTACTGTAGTAATGTCACTGGTAACCCCAAAAGTGTAAAAAATGTCAGTCAAGGGCCCGATCTGTCCGACCCAATGTCGCAGTCCCGCAAAAAAAATCGCAGATCGCGGCCATTACGCGCTAAAAAAAAACCAACAAAAATGACAAAAATCTTTCCCTTTGTTAGTAAACGCAATAACTTTTGCGCAAACCAATCAAAATACGCTTTTTGCAATTTTTTTTTTACCAAACATATGGTAAAAACAAAAAATTGGCCTAAAATGTTAAAAATTTTTGATTTTTACATTTTTTTGGGGAATTTCATATAAAAAAATGTGAAAAATATTGTTATTTTTGCAAAATTGACGCTCTTTTTTTGTTTATAGCGCATGATCAAAAAATCGCACAGGTGATCAAATACCACCAAAAGAAAGCTCTGTTTGTGGGGAAAAAAGGACGCCAAATTAGTTTAGGTACAACGTCGCAACGACCACGCAATTGTCCGTTAAAGTCACGCAGTGCCGAATCGCAAAATAGGCCCTGGTCAGGAAGGGGGTAAAATCTTCCGGGGCTTAAGTGGTTAATAAGACATCCGGAGTCTAAAAGTTTTCATCAGAGTGGACATCTGAATTATGGAGGGGGAGCCACATTTTTGGCCATATGGTTTCTTTTCTGGAATGGGTTTTGGAAAAGCCAGTCTTTTGAATTACCTTGACTTTTTTAACCACATGCCGACCAGCCACCGTATAACTGGCGTATATACAGCAGCAGGTCAGCAGGTTCCCGCAAATCGCTTTACCTGTATGACAGCTCGCAGGAGCGATCCTGTGGGCGCGCGCACACGTGCCTCCAGAGGCACGCGCCCGCGCCCACTCGCCAGCACGGAAGCCAAGGCGTGGGGGGCGGCGGACCGTCGGACACCCGCGATCACTCCCCGTGAAGAGAGAGCGACGGTCTGCTGTTGTAAACACAGCAGACCGTTGTTCTCTCTGCTATCAACACAGAGCCCCTGTATTCCTCCTATTTAGGAACACAGGTCTCTGTGTTGATATTACAAGCCCATCCCCCTGCCAGTTAGAAAACATCCCCTAGGCTCACACTTAACCCTTGGGAAGACTGTCTACAAGGATTGGGGGTGTGTCTATGAGAATGTTTGACCATTCTTCCAGAAGCACATTTGTGAGGTCAGGCACTGATGTTGGAGAGCAGGCCTGACTCGCAGTCTGCACTCCAATTCATCTATATTAATCCCTGCCAGTGTCATAAGTACAGTGACAGTGCATATTTTTAGCACTGATTACTGTAGTAATGTCACTGGTCCCCCCCAAAAGTGTCAATAATGTCAGTTAGGGGTCCGATCTGTCCACTGCAATGTCGCAGTCCCGCAAAAAAATTGCTAATTGCCGTCATTACTAGTAAAAAATAAATAAATAAAAATGACATAAATCTTTCCCCTAGTTTGTAGACGTGTTAACTTTTGCGCAAACCAATCAAAAAACGGTTATTGGGATTTTTTTTTTTTTTCAAAAATATGTGGCAGAATAATAAATTAGCCTAAAATGATGAAACATTTCATTTTAATATTTTTTTATTTTTTTGGGAATGTTATATAGCAGAAAGTGAAAAATATTGTTTTTTTTCCAGAATTGTCACTCTTTTTTTGTTTATAGCGCAAAAAATAAAAATCGCACAATTGATCAATTTGTGGGGAGAAAAAAAAGGACATCAATTTTATTTCGGTACAGTGTCGCATGACCGCACCCGTTAAAGTAACGCAGTGCTGAATCACAAAAAAAAAATGAACTGGTCATTAATGGGGCAAATCCTTCCGGTCCAGAACTGGTTAAATGATAATTTGATTGTACTGTTTGCTACTTTTAAAAGAATATTGTTTTATCCAAATGATATGGTACATTGTATAAAAGACATCCTGTGTTCTATACTATAATCTGATGTCTGAGCGCCCTCTAGTGGGTATTAGTTGGAATTTGCAGACATTTCCAGATAAGGTTTCCAGATTTTGGTGATAACTAACATTTGTGACCCTAACCAAATATGGACCCCTATCTGTTCAGGTCCAGCCCCCTATCTGTTCGGGTCCGACCCCTGGGCCGCACACCGGCCCCCTATCTTTTCAGGTCTGGCCCCCTATCTGTTCGGGTTCGGCCCCCTATCTTTTCAGTCCGGCCCCCAGGGCACAGTCCGGCCCCCTAAATTTCCAGACCGGCCCTCTATCTTTTCCGTCCAGCCCCCGGGCCGCAATCCGGCCCCCTATCTTTGCAGTCCGGTCCCCGGGCTGCAGTCCGGCCCCCTATCTTTTCCGTCCGACCCCGGGGCCGCAGTCTGGCCCCCTATCTTTTCGGTCGGGCCCCCGGGCCACAGTCCGGCCCCCTAAAAATATTGTTTTTTTTTCCAGGATTGTCGCTCTTTTTTTCTTTATAGCGCAAAAAATAAAAATCCCACAGGTGATCAAATACCACCAAAAGAAAGCTCTATATGTGGGGAAAAAAGGACTTCAGTTTTATTTCAGTACAGTGTCGCGCGACCACACCCTTTAAAGTAACGCAGTGCTAAATCGCAAAAAAATGACCTGGTCATTAAGGGGGCAAATCCTTCCGGGCCAGAACTAGTTAAATGATAATTTTATTGTACTGTTTGCTACTTTTAAAAGAATATTGTTTTATCCAATTTATAGGTTGCATTGTATAAAAGACATCCTGTGTTCTATTCTATAATCTGATGTCTGAGCGCCCTCTAGTGGGTATTAGTTGGAATTTGCAGACATTTTCAGAAAAGGTTAAAACAGGAAAAAAAAGTTGATCAGGTTGCGGTTGTTTAGAATTGTTTCCAATTTTTTCTATTTTGGTGATAACTAACATTTGTGACCCCAACCATAGTGTGGACCCCTATCTGTTCAGGTCCAGCTCCCTATCTTTTCGGTCTGTCTCCTGGGCCGCAGTCCGGCCCCCTATCTTTTCTAAAAATATAGTCCGGCTCCCTATATTTTTGGTTCAGCCCCCGAGCCACAGTCCGGCCCTCTATATTTTTGGTCTAGCCCCTGGGCCGCATTCCGGAACCTATCTTTTCGGTCCGGCCCCCGAGCCGCAGTCCGACCCCCTATCTTTTCTGTCTGGCCTCCGGGCCGCAGACCGGCCCCCTACCTTTTAGATCCGGCCCCCGGGCCGCAGTCTAGCCCCCTATCTTTTCGGTCCAGCCCCCGAGCCACAGTCGGGCCCTCTATATTTTTGGTCAGGCCCCCTATCTTTTCGGTCCAGCCCCCGGGCTGCAGTCCGGCCCCCAGCTTTTAGATCCGGCCCCCTATCTTTTCGGTCCGGCCCCCGAGCCACAGCCCGGCCCTCTATATTTTTGGTCTTGCCCCTGGGCCCAGTCCGGCCCCCTATCTTTTCAATCCGGCCCCCGGGCCGCAGTCCGGCCGCCTATCTTTTCAGTCTGGCCCCCGGGCCGCAGTCCGGCCCCCGGGCCGCAGTCTAGCCCCCTATCTTTTCAGTCTGGCCCCCGGGCTGCAGTCCGGCCCCCTATCTTTTTTTTCTTTATAGCGCAAAAAAATAAAAATCCCACAGGTGATCAAATACCACCAAAAGAAAGCTCTATATGTGGGAAAAAAAGGACATCAATTTTATTTCAGTACAGTGTCGCACGACCGCGCCCGTTAAAGTTATGCAGTGCTAAATCGCAAAAAAATGAACTGGTTAAATTATAATTTTATTGTACTGTTTGCTACTTTTAAAAGAATATTGTTTTATCCAATTTATAGGTTGCATTGTATAAAAGACATCCTGTGTTCTATACTATAATCTGATGTCTGAATGCCCTCTAGTGGGAATTAGTTTGAATTGTCAGACATTTTCAGAAAAGGTTAAAACAGGAAAAAAAAGTTGATCTGGTTGCGGTTGTTTAGAATTGTTTCCTTCAATTTCTATTTTGGTGATAACTAACATTTGTGACCCTAACCATAGTGTGGACCCCTATCTGTTCAGGTCCGGCCCCCTATCTTTTCAGTCCGGCCCCCGAGCCGCAGTCCGGCCCCCTATCTTTTCGATCTGGCCCCTGGACCGCAGTCCGGCCCCCTATCTTTTCGGTCCGGCCCCTGGACCGCAGTCCGGCCCCCTATATTTTGGATCCGGCCCCCGGGCCGCAGTCCGGCCCCCTATCTTTTCAGACTGGCCACTGGATAGGGGGCAGTCCGGCCCCCTATCTTTTCGATCCGGCCCCCGGGCTGCAGTCCGGCCCCCTATCTTTTCGGTCCGGCCACTGGATAGGGGGCAGTCCGGCCCCCTATCTTTTCGATCCGGCCCCCAGGGGCCAGACCAAAAATATAGAGAGCCGGACTGTGGCTCGGGGGCGGACTGAAAAGATAGGGGGCCGGACTGCGGCCCGGGGGCCAAACCCAAAAAGATAGGGGGCCAGACCTAAAATATAGGAGGCCGGTTTATATTTTTAGAAAAGATAGGGGGCCGAACTCCGGCCCGGGGGGCAAAACCCGAAAAGAAAGGCCCCCTATCTTTTCAATCCAGCCCCCGGGCCGCAGTCCGGCCCCCTATCTTTTCCATCCGGCCCCTGAGCCACAGTCCGGCCCTCTATATTTTTGGTCCGATTACCGGACCGCAGTCCGGCCCCCTATCTTTTCTAAAAATATAGTCCGGCCCCCTATATTTTTGGTTTGGCACCCGGGCCGCAGTCCGGCCCCATGTCTTTCGGGTTTGGCCCTGGACCGCAGTTTGGCCCCCTATATTTTCGATCCGGCCCCCGGGCCGCAGGCCGGCCCCCTATCTTTTTTTCTTTATAGCGCAAAAAATAAAAATCCCACAGGTGATCAAATACCACCAAAAGAAAGCTCTATATGTGGGAAAAAAAGGACATCAATTTTATTTCAGTACAGTGTCGCCCGTTAAAGTAACGCAGTGCTAAATCGCAAAAAAATTAACTGGTTAAATGATAATTTTATTGTACTGTTTGCTACTTTTAAAAGAATATTGTTTTATCCAATTTATAGGTTCCATTGTATAAAAGACATCCTGTGTTCTATACTATAATCTGATTTCTGAGCGCCCTCTAGTGGGTATAAATTGGAATTTGCAGACATTTTCAGAAAAGTTTAAAACAGGAAAAAAAGTTGATCGGGTTGCGGTTGTTTAGAATTGTTTCCTTCAATTTCTATTTTGGTGATAACTAACATTTGTGACCCTAACCATAGTGTGGACCCCTATCTGTTCAGGTCCGGCCCCCTATCTTTTCAGTCCGGCCCCCGAGCCGCAGTCCGGCCCCCTATCTTTTTGGGTTTGGCCCCCGGGCCGCAGTCCGGCCCCCTATCTTTTCAGTCCGAACCCCGGGCTGCAGTCCGGCCCCCTGTCTTTTCGGTCCGGGCCGCAGTCCGGCCCCCTATCTTTTCAGTCCGGCCCCGGGCTGCAGTCTGGCCCCTTTTCTTTTCGGTCCGGCCCCCTATCTTTTCGATCAGGCCCCCGGGCCGCAGTCCGGTCCCCTATCTTTTCGGTCTGGCCCCCGGGCCGCCAGTCTGGCCCCCTATCCTTTTGGTACGGCCCTGGGGCCGCAGTCTGGCCCCCTATCCTTTCTGTCTGGCCCCCGGGCCACAGTCCGGCCCCCTATATTTTTGGTCCGACCCCCTATCTTTTTGGGTTTTCGGAATATTTTTATATAATTATTATTATTATTGTATATTATTATTAATTATTAAAGTTACACCCAAGCATATCAAATCCTCCCCAAAGATTGTTTTTGAGGCCCCCCCACATATACACCAGATCTCCTCCATAACAGTAAACTGATAACCTATAGGGGGCTTTTAAAGTGTCAGCTATGGAAAATATAGGGTACTGAAGTTTGTGGCCATTTAATGGGGGCGTGCAAATTTAAGGTTTTTACTCGGTGCAACCTTATCTTTTTATTTTACAAAAAAATTGGGCAATTTATTGTGTTTTTGTGCCCTAAAAATTAACTTTAGAGTATTTTTTTACTAAAATTTTGCATTACCTAGACAGGTAATATCGTGTGACATAAAAAAAATTGGAACGACCACTATTTTATTTTCCAGGGTGTCTTCTTTCACAAAATATATGATGTTTGGGGGGTTTATGTAATCTTCAGGCCTTAAATTATTTTTTATCCTGAGTGCAAAAAAAAAAAGAAGTGTCACGAATGGAAAATATAGGGTACTGAAGTACCTTTACCGGGCACACACAAATTTAAGGTTTGACATGTTGGGTATGTATTTACTCGGTGCAACCACATCTTTTATGTTTTACTAAAAAATTGGGTAGTTTATTGTGTTTTTGTGCCCTAAAATAACTTTAGATTATTTTTTATCTGAAATTCTGCATTTCCTAGACCTTTGCGGTAATAACGTGACCTAAAAATTAGAACAACCACTATTTTATTCTCTAGGGTGTCTGCTTTCAGACGTGTATATGTGGGGGTGGGGTGCGTTCTGATGACCAGCATCAGAGCTGTAACACACAGATGATGACAAAAGGGGGCGGGGTCCCTGGGTGATGTCACCCGGAGGCCATGCCCCTAATGGCTATATAACAAGCTGCATAGACCGGAGCCGGCATAATCACCGGAGACATCCTCGGAGGAGGACCGGAGGAAGAAGAAGACCAGAGGGGAGAAGACCAGGGGAAGATTTTTATTAAAGGACTTCTCAAACGTCTCCTGTCATTATTTACATACACTGCCTTTTATGGGGTGAATGGGTAGGGGTACAATGTACCCCTACCCATTCACATAGGGAGGGGGTCCGGGATCTGGGGGGTCCCCTTGTTACAGGGGGCGTCCAGATTCTGATAAGCCCCCTGCCCGCAGACCACCACAACCACCGCCCAGGGTTGTCGGGAAGAGGCCCTTGTCCTCGTCAACATGGGCTCCCCCTGCCCCAAAGCACCAACCCCCCCATGTTGAGGGCGTGTGGCCTGGTATGGTCCAGGGGGGGTGGGGCCGCTCGCTCGTCCCCTCCCCTTTCCTGACCTGCCGGGTTGCATGCTCGGATAAGGGTCTGGTATGGATTTTCAGGTGGACCCCACTCCATTTTTTCGGCATGGGGCTCCCCTCAAAATCCATACCAGACCCAAAGGGCCTAGTTTGGAACCTGGTGGGGGACCCCCACGCCGTTTTATTCCCATTTTGGCGTGGAGTTTCCCCTCAAGATCTTCAGAGTGCAAGTCGAACCACAAGTTGGATCATCCTGATCCGACTTGTGATGCCACTTCCATTGAAATCAATGGGCTGAAACCGTATCAAAGACGGCTCCTAGGCAACCATTGATTTTGAATTGAGGCAGATAAACAATGCTAAATGCCAATGTGGCCAAACGTCCAATAACGCCAATGGAAAAAGCTACTAAAAGCATGTTTTTACAGCTGCTTTTTCCTGGCGTTAGAAATGGCTCTGCAGCTCGTTTTTTTCTGTGCATGGGGCCTTAAGTAGCTATTTGTACACATCAGGAGTTGCAGTGGTAATTATGGTCTAGGTATCATGGAATTCTACTATACTGTTTTATGCTCTAGTCCAGTTGCTAGGGGTTCCTTGATGTCAGGAAAGGAGTCGCCGTTTAGCGGCAATAGAACACCAGAGGCGGATGCGCATGCGCGGGAGTTCGCCGGCACGTGCACGTAGGCGTGCCGGCGCAGAGCGTGTGCGTTATCACGCCCATCTCTCCATCCCTGGCCCTATATAAGACGCTCTCCGGGTATGCTCCAGTGCTGGTTTATTGTCAGCTCCTGTACCCGTGACCTGTGAGTTTACCTGTGTTCCTGTTTCACCCGGCTTGCATCCAGTGCTCCTTGGGACGTGTCATCTCCTGTCTCACCTTCAGAGGTGGTCCGCACCGAGCTGCAAGGAAAGCCCTCTCAGCACTTCGGCCTCCACCAAGGTAACTGACTCTCAGATAAGTTCCCCTGACACCATTGATATTTTTAGCTATCTGGAAGAAGGCAATTCTTCCCAATGTCCACAAGTGTAAGGAGGATTCATCCCTCTGACCATCACACCAATGTATCATGAGTTGTAAATATAGTCATTTTTAGCAGGGGTTCCCTGAGAGCTGAAAATTATTTCAAGGGTTCCTCTGTGTTGAAAAGGTTGAGAAAGGCTGCTCTAGTTTCTATAGCCTTTACAGTAGTTGACTCCGATTCAGGTATGGGTGATCTCTTAGCTATTTTCAGACCCAACCAGGGATGGAAAGCAGAATCTCCATGCTTACAGTGTCTGATTGGCTGCTCATTGAATGGTGCCTGGGTGGTCCGGGGGGGCCAATGACACTTAGCAAACCAAGTGGCATCATAGCGATGTTTTTTTGTGGCCATTTGTTAGGGTGGCTTTCTGATCACCTCTGTAGGGGTTTTTTTGGTCCCTATTGTCTCCAGTGGGTGGAGCATTATTCCAATGGCCCACAGAGTAATCAATTGCAGTATGATTCCTAAAACTGATTAAATTAGGGGTTCTTTGCTACTTTTCATAGGTATAGGTAGAACCTCTCAGTTGAGTCAGTGGTCATTTCCCAAATCTTTGATATGAGTATGGACAGAGGAACGGGTTTGCCTCAATAGCTCCACAGAGCTTGCAGTTAGATCAGACTAGCATCTCTTACATCTACCAATCTCAACCAGGTACCACCCAAGGGGATCACAGCTCATTCTACCAGGGCCTGACCATCTTTATATGTGGAGAAAGCAGGAGTCCTGTCCAGGTGGCAACCTGGTCGAGCTTGAGTATCCTTACAAAATATTACAGGATAGATTTCCTGTCCAGCCAAGACCAATCTTTCACTGGAAAGGTCCTTCAGGATGTAGACCCCCCAGTAGTAATACTTGCTAAATCCTCTCAGATTCTGCCCTGGAGGATGACTTGAGAAAAACAGAGTTGGGTACCTGGTAACTCTTTTTCTAGGAAGTCTTCCAGGGCAGCACTCATACCCGTCACAATTTTTGTATGCAGAAGTTTTATGGAAGGGTAGTGTATATTTGCCTTTTGTTCCTCTGATACTTGTGTAGCACCCTCCTCGGTAGGTGCTAGTGAGAAAGTATAGTTTGTACTCTGCTTACCAGAAGAGCTGAACCTGTGTTGTTCTCTGCCTGCCAGTGATCAGGATCTGTTGGTGAGGTCTGCTCATTGTGCTCAGAAGTGCAACTCATTCTGTCTTGCGCTGGTCCAGTGGGGGGGCGTGTTGGACAGTGCGCCACCCCCCCCCCTCACTACCGCGCGCAGGCGCACTGGCGCCGCTAACCGGCGGAAGTCTATGCGCATGCGCGTGCACTGAGGCTACCTTGGTGGAGTTCGGGGCTACCTTGGTGGAGTTCGGGGCTACCTTGGTGGAGTTCGGGGCTGCCTTGGTGGAGTTTGAGGCTACCTCAGTGTAGTTCGAGGCTACCAAATTGGCACCAAAACGGCCTATTTAAACACAGCTGTCACTCCAGGTGATTGCCGTGTTGTCTTCAGCTCTCCTGTACTCTGTGACCTGTTTATTATATGCTGTTCCTGTTTACCTGACCCGGCTTGTCCTTGGATTCTGACTACCTGCTGCCGGCCCCCTGACCCCGGCTTGTCCTGACGATTCTCCTGCCTCTTCCTTCTGTTTACCTGCTACCGGCTATCGGCCATAGACCTACTTCTGGCACAACCAGGGAATCCGGGGGACCGCGGCCTGGTATTAGCAAGCAGCCAAGTCCATCCCCACCATCTGGGGCCCTGGTGAACACCGGCTAATACTTAGACTCCATGCCTATGGTGAACCTGTGTAACACCTGATACCCGTTAGACACTCCTCTACGTCAGGCTCTGCCACGTACCCCGTGACACCTGGCGAATGGGTACATGGACTTTTGATGCACTCCTGGTAATTGGCGGAGGGAAGGTCGCCTTGGTGCATGTTGGGATACTGTGTTGGGAGCACATGTGCTTGAGGTCTTTCAATGGGGGAACGGGGTCCCGGAGAGAGGGGGCAGCTGCCTCCTCCTCTGTGGAGATGCTGTGCAGCCTCGGGGCGTCATCCTGAGGGCCTAAAGAGTAGCGGTGAGGAGATGAACCCGGAAGTCCAGAGAAGCTGACTAAGAGGGGAGACACTGGGGGATCTGTCTCTGCAGTACAGTGAGTACAGAAACTTGTGTCAAGGGGCCTGACCTGAGGGGGGCCACCCCTGCTCCTAGTATAGTCAGTGGACTGGTGTCAGCGGGAAGAGGATGCTAGAGAGAGTATCCTGAAGATAGATTATCGTCCATCAAGTCATCTTGTTAGAGAGCAAGAGACTTAACCCCATCCACACTAGTGACAGTGTGGATTAACAGCCTGGCTGTTCCATATTTCAAAGCTGAATATAGAAGTCCTCAAACAATGTGAAAAGTTCAATTGGGAGTATCCCACTATTCCCTTCTCCTATCCCAAAATACCAATAAACAACAAAACAAACACCACCCCTAGACTGTTCATTTATGTGACGAGCCAGAGGGAACAAGGAGGGATTCAGGGACTTTCTCAAGTAAATATGTGGGAGCCCATCAAGATAATACTCAGCAGTTCCTGCGGGGACAGTGCTACATTGTATTTTTTTTGGGGGGGGGGGGGGGGTTGTTTTTTTTTTAAGCAAAAGTGCAAAAAAATGCAAAAACAGCTCTGGCAGCGAAAGTGTGGTGAAGCTTCTATGAGATTTTAGCGATTGGGCACAAAACCAGATTGCATCATACGTGGTCTGCATGAGGCTAGACTAGATTTTTCAGGATAGTCTCAGGCTGGAGGCTGTAAAACATATGACACAGAATATTCTGCAGCGTCACTGTCAGCACACTCACCAAGGCCGTGCCTAGACGGATACCGTCAGTCTACTGAGCCAAAGAGCATGGTGAACATTTTGGCAACGACAACCGTCATAGGAAGAGACTCCAGATCTGGCGCCATGATGGTGTGCTTGATGGCTGGAAATAAATCAAACATAAAATTTAGGAGAAGAAAGAAGAGGACTGGTAAGCAGCACGACGAGCAAAAGTGAACGTTTCCCTAGCAGGGAGTAAATCTACACGCCCTTCCTTGTTTGCTGAAGACACGTGATTTCTGGGCAGGGCATTTAAAGGGACTGCTCTACCCTTGCAGCAAATACAACAGGCTGCCAGAAATAAATGGATAATGCAACAATCAGTATTTTTTGCTAGAAAAATTTCTAACAGTCCCCAAACATTATATATTTTTCTTTAACCACTTCTGGGCCGGAAGGATTTGCCCCCTTAATGACCAGGCCATATTTTTGCGATTTCCGCACTGCCTTACTTTAACGGACAATTGCGCGGTCGCGCGACACTGTACCTAAACAAATTTGACGTCCTTTTTTTCCCACAAACAGAGCTTTCTTTTGGTGGTATTTGATCACCTGTGAGATGTTTACATTTTGCGCTATAAACAAAAAACAAGCGTCAATTTTGCAAAAATAACAATATTTTTCACATTTTTTTTATATGAAATTCCCCAAAAAAAAATGTAAAAATCAAAATTTTTTAACATTTTAGGCCAATTTGTTTTATGCTACCTATGTTTGGTAAAAAAAAATCGCAAAAAGAGTATTTTGATTGGTTTGCGCAAAGGTTATTGCGTTTACTAAGGGAAAGATTTCTGTCATTTTTGGTGTTTTTTTTTTTTAACGCGTAATGGCGGCGATCTGCAATTTTTTTTGCGGGACTGCGACAATGCGGCGGACAGATCGGACCCTTGACTGACATTTTTGACACTTTTGGGGTTACCAGTGACATTACTACAGTAATCAGTGCTATACATATGCACTGTTACTGCAAAATGACACTGGCAGGGAAGGGGTTAACTTTATCGGTGAAGGAGGGGTTAAATGTGTCGCTAGGGGCGTGCTTCTTACTGTGATTGGAGATGGCTACTGGTGCAGGAACAGTGATCAACGGTCCTACATAGTAGAACCGTATGATCACTATTCATACACAGGGGAGAATGACAGGCGGCTTGTTTACATTACCCACTTGCCTTTCTCCCTTCACGGCGGACGATCACGAGTGACCGGCGGACATCGGGTCGGCCGGTCACACGCACGGACTTCCCAGGGAACGAGCCAGGGTAGGCGCGTGCCTCCGTGGGCGCGCGCTCGCCCGCTATTGGCTCACAAGCAAGTGACAGGCTAGTGACGTACCCATACATCACTTTGCCTGGCCGGGGCTGACCACCGCAGTATATCTACTTGCGGCAGTGGGCAACCGGTTAATGACCAGGCCATATTTTTGGGATTTCCGCACTGTGTTACTTTAACGGACAATTGCGCGGTCGTGCGACGCTGTACCTGAAAAAAATAATTTTTTCTCACAAACAGAGCTTTCTTTTGGTGGTATTTGATCACCTGTGCGCTTTTTATTTTTTGCGCTATAAACAAAACAAGTGCGACAATTCTCAAAAAAAAAAAAAAAAACAATATTTTTCACATTCTGCTATATAACATTCCCCAAAAAAAAAATAAATAAATTAAAACATCTAAATTTTTAACATTTTAGGGCAATTTTCTGCTACACATTTTTGGTTAAAAAAAAATCGCAATAATCATATTTTGATTGGTTTGCACAAAAGTTATTGCGTCTACTAACTACGGGAAAGATTTGTCATTTTTATTGCTTTTTTTTTCTTTTTTTACTAGTAATGGCGGCGATCTGCAATTTTTTTGTGGGACTGCGACATTGCGGTGGACAGATCGGACCCCTAACTGACATTTTTGACACTTTTGGGGGGACCAATGACCAGAGATGTATAGTAACTAAGTAGAACTACTTCACTACTGTACTTAAGTACCGAAAGGCGGTATCTGTACTTTCCTAGAGTAGAATTTTTTTCTCCTACTTCCACTTTTACTTCACTACATTTTTTCAATGATTTCAATACCTCTACTCCGATATTTTTTTTTGTGCTGCATATTTACTCGTTACAATTATAAAAATGACCACTGCCAGAACAGTAGATGGCAGGTTTCATGAAGTTCAAAACATGTGTATTATCAGCGCATACGGAAATAAATGCTACTGTATGTATAAATAAAAGCTGCATTTGAAATAAAAAACAATATGATGTTCAAACTTTTGACTTCTTTCTTTAATAACTACATAACACAGTACTTGTACTTTTACTTTCAGTACTTGAGTAGCAAAATTAAAAAAAAAACTACTTGCAATACTTAAGTACAAAAAATGTTGAATACTTTAGTACTTCTACTCAAGTCACTTTTTGATCGAGCACTTGTACTTTTACTCAAGTATGGGTTTCGAGTACTTTATACAACTCTGCCAGTGACATTACTACAGTAATCAGTGCTAAAAATATGCACTGTTACTGTAATAATGACACTGGCAGGGAAGGGGTTAACACTGTGGGTCATAAAGGGGTTAAATGTGTACCTAGGGGCGTGTTTCTAACTGTGGGGGGGGGGGCGTGTCTTGTGAAATGATCATAGAGACCTGTGATCCTATATAGAAGGATCACAGGCGCTCTGTGATCATTCCAGGGAGAAGAACGGTCAGCTCTGTTTACAACAGCCGACCATCATTCTCTCTCATCGGGGAGCAATCGTGGGTGGCAGGCGGCAATTGGAGCCGCCTGCCCCGCGCATCAGCATCCACGCTGACGAGCGGGGGGCGGAAGCGTGCCGCCGCGCGCTCGCCCCCTATCTGCAGGCGCGTGACCGACGTATACCTACGTCGGTTCGTGCAGGAGCGGCTGCCTGCCGCAGTATAACTGCGGCATGCGGTTGTAAAATGGTTAAAGCAGAGGCCCTAGAGAATAATTTAGTGGATGTTGCAATTTTTTATGTCATACGATATTTGCACAGCTGTTTTTCAAATGCAATTTTTCTTTTGGAAAAAAATACACTTTTTTTTGTTTTTTTAATTTTAATGCTAAAAAACACAATATGATTCCCAATTGTTTGTAAAATGTAAAAGATGATGCTTCGCCGAGTTTATAGATACCAAACTTTACATAGGCAGACTGCCGTTCTGCCTCCCCCGGGAACAATCGGCGGGTTGTGGGGAACATCGCGTCCACCAGACCTGCTGATTGGATCCCGCTGTGTCCAATGACAGCGGAAGCGAGTCGCCGGCGGCAGGTGCGCATGCACCTTAGACCATGAAGCAGATGTGACGTACAGGTACGTCGGTTCGCGCAGCCGGTCCATCCTGCCGCGGGACGTGTGGTGGGCGGTCTGGAAGCAGGTAAAGGCATTCGCAGATTACCACTTTAGATTTACAGATGAGTTCCAGCACTAGAATTACTGCCCATGATCTGATGCCCGTGGTGATACTTCACATGTGTGGGACGATCTCTGTTTGCGTGCGTGACTGTCGCATACATTCTCCTTTGCGCAGGGGAATGGAGGCACTTTTTAAATTGTTTTTTACACTGCTGCTTTCATTTTTTTTATTTATTTATTTTTAATTACTCTTTTTGTTATTGCAGGCAATACAAATATCCCCTGTGATAGCAATAGGTAGTGACAGGTACTCTTTATGGAGAGATCTGGGGTCTATAAGACCCCAGATCCCTCCTCTGTCCCAAAAAGCATTAGATCACACCAAGATCCATGTGATCAAATGCTTTTCATTTTTAAAAATGAAGGGAATCCGTGGAAACCGGAAATGATGCAAGCCCATTGCTTCCGGGTTTCTATACCATAGAGGCGATCAGAGTGGTTATGGTCTCTGTTTGTCTCTATGATTAGCCAGTGGAAGCACTGGATGGTTGATAGCTGACGCTACAGTAACTAAAACTAATACTAAATTTTAAAAAAATGCTTTTTTTTTTTCTAATTCCTATCTACAATAACCTGACCCTGACCTTTGACCCCAGCGTTGCCCCCAAGCATACGTTTTTGCCCTAACCCTGACACTGTTGTAGATCAAACCTTGATCTAGCTAATTTTTTTTTTTTTTTTAATCTTTATATTTATTTTTTTACACACTTTTTTTGTTTTGTTTTACCATGTTTTTGTATTTATTTTATTACAAATTGTAACACTTTTTTTACATT
>NC_138774.1:281067123-281159623 GCF_965119305.1 Pelophylax lessonae | reverse complement strand
ATACTGCATTGCAGGTGCATCGCCTGAGTGCATTGGGGTGCCATTAAGGTAGCCCTAAAGTGCACTGCATTAAGGCACTCCTAATGTGCATTGCAGTAAGGTAGTCCTCTGAAAATAATGGGCTGTCAAGGCACCTAATGTAATGCTTTATGGTGCGTTGCCATGCATTGTGGCATACTGCAAGCAGGTGCACTGCTTGAGTGAATTGGGATGCCATTAAGGCAGTCCTAAAGTGCACTGCATTAAGGCACTACTAATGTGCAGTGCAGTAAGGTAGTCCTCTGAAAATAATGGGCTGCCAATCAGGGGCTGACAGGAAACTTTCAGCCCAGGGGGCAAGTACAAACCAGAGGCCCATGGTGCAGTGACTCGACCCTACTCCCACTCTCCCTCTTCCCACCCTCCTCCTGACCCCCATTCTAAACTGAAGCTCTGCTCCAGGTACTTTCTATCCACTGTCTGAATCGGGATTCCCAACCTGGCCAGCAGGGGGCAGTTGGGGGAGCTGGCTGGGGGAGAGTCTCCAGTGGGGCATGGAACCGGCTTCTGCTCAGACACAGGTTACACCCTCCATGCTGGTGGGGGGGGGGGTTTGCTCTCTGTCCTTTTCTTCATCCCACACTCAGTAGGTCAGCAGTGGGGACTTTTTACTTCTCCACCAGGAATCATTTAGGCATGCCTTTGGCAGAAGCAGTGCAGCCTTTATACAGGGCATCAGAGTGGCCCAGGGGGGCAAATGCCCCCCTGCCCCCTGGCCCAGTCCTCCCCTGCTGTCAATGCACCCAATGTAAATCCTCGGTGGTGCGTTGCTATGCATTGTGGTATACTGAGATGCAGGTGCACTCTCTGAGTGCATTGTGGTGCCATTAAGGCAGTTCGAAAGTTTGCTGCACTACGGCAGTCCTAATGTGCGCTTTTCCATGCATTGCGGCATACTGCAATGCAGGTGCATTGGGGTGCCATTCACAACACAGGGCTATAAAAGGGGTCCCATATACTTCAAGTAGCAGTTCTAAGTCTTATATAAAATATAATCGCACTCTCCGTATGCAGTTTTCTCAGAATTCGCAGCACAAAGTGTTATATTTTTATCAGGCCTCCCTGTGCCCAAGCAACTGACACCACAACTGAAAAGCCGTGAAGACGTTTGCTTTTCATGGTAACACTTATCCTTAGAAAAAAAGTAAACGATCGGCCGCATTTCATCCGAAAGGAATCAGGCCTCTAATTTGTCACTTTGCAGTCATGAGCTCCTCTATGGAATCCCGAAGGGACGCTTCCCCTCTCCTCTAATAACAGAGCAGCTCTGCGGATGAAAGACCGGGCGACCGGTGAACCTGCACCTTGTAATTTAAGACGCCTCCCCACCCAAATCCAAATTGACTTATTTTTTATTCTCATGAATGCATTTCCTAGTTTGTATCAACTTTTGAAGGTCATATGGACTATCCTGTAAAGTATCCATTTGGACTCCCCAAAATATTAATTGGGATGATAACCTGGATGGCATTCGGTTGGCAAAAGTCTTGCACGTCCAGTGCCGGGACAAGATTATCCAGCGCCCAGGGCAAAGATGCCAAACTGCGCCCACCGCTTCCCAGTGGTGTGTTTTGGTTTTGTGCTGCCCTAGGCAAGAATAAAATTGGGCGCCCCCCCCCCCCCCCCATGTAAATTTTCCCCACTCCTTTTTTAACGGATGTGACTCCCTCCAAAATTGAAGGACTACAAATCCCGGCATGAACCCATGAGATCTCACGAGAGGGGGGGGGGAGAGAGAGGGGGGTGGGTGAGGGAGAGAGGGGTGTGGGTGAGGGAGGGAGAAAGAGTGGGGATGAGAGAGAGAGAGAGAGAGGGTGGGTCAGGGAGGGGGAGAGAGAGGGGGGATGAAAGAGAGGGGAGAGAGATAGAAAGAGCGGGGATGAGAGACAGAGAGGGTGGATGAGAGAGAGAGGGGGGTGAGAGAGAGAGAGGGGGGTGTGAGAGAGAGAGAGGGGGGTGAGAGAGAGAGGGGGTGAGAGAGAGAGAGAGAGGGAGAGAGAGGGGTGTGTGAGAGAGAGAGGGGGAATGGGAGAGTGAGAGAGTGGGGATGAGAGAGAGAGGGGGGTTGAGAGAGAGAGAGAGAGAGGGGGATGATAGAGAAGGAGAGAGAGGGTTAGAGAGAGAGAGGGAGGGAGAGAGAGAGGAGGGATAAGAGAGGAGGGATAAGAGAGGAGGGATAAGAGAGGGGGGTGAGAGAGAGGGAGAGAGAGAGAGGGAGAGAGAGAGGGGTGTGTGAGAGAGAGGGGCGTGAGCAAAAGAGAGAGGGGGGTGAGAGAGGGGCGCTATGAGAGAGAGAGGGGGAATGAGAGAGTGAGAGAGTGGGGATGAGAGAGAGGGGGGTTGAGAGAGAGAGGGGGATGAGAGCAAGAGAGAGAGGGGGATGAGAGCAAGAGAGAGAGGGGGATGATAGAGAAGGAGAGAGAGGGTTAGAGAGAGAGAGAGGGAGGGAGAGAGAGAGGAGGGATAAGAGAGGGGGGTGAGAGAGAGAGGGAGAGAGAGAGGGGTGAGAGAGGCGGTTCTAGCAACCAGTGGCCAATAGAGTCTCAGGTGGAGGGGGTGGATTTTTGCTGCCCCCCTGCAAAGTGCCGCCCTAGGCATGGGCCTTGTTGGCCCAGGCCAAAATACAGCACTGCCCCTTCCCTTATGGTTCGTGTTAGGGCGCCCTCCATCCCTGCAATAAACTATTGCACCCAGGGCAGCTGGCCCTCTTGCCCACCCCTTGTCCCGGCCCTGTGTACGTCATCAACAAATGTTTTTACCTTTCTTCATCACGGGTTACCTATAAGTGCTGCTGATCTTCCGCAGCCTCTTTGCAGCCACTTCTTGTCCACATGCACTCCAGCAATTGCTGTGTAATGCCCCCCCCCCCCCAGCACCAGAGGTAAAAGGAGACAGCTGGTAGGTGTAGCTCTACCTATAGCAGTTTTTGTCCCTTTAGGCTACATTTCCACTATAGCGGCTACAAAGTCGCTCGACTTTGTAGTGCGACTTGTTTGCGGGTACTACTTCTGGGGACTTCAGTGCGACTACCTTCTATGAGGGACAAGTCGCACTGAAGTCGCCCAAAAGTAGTGCAAAAACCTTTTTTCAAGTTGCTGCGACTCAAGTCGCAGCAGTTAGAACAGTCCTAATAGTAAATAATGGGTTTTGACTTGTCATGCGACTTCACATGTGTTAAGTCGCACAACAAGTCGCAATAGTGGAAACGGAGCCTTAAGGCAGTGATGGGGAACCTTGGCACCCCAGATGTTTTGGAACTACATTTCCCATGATACTCAACTACACTGCAGGGTGCATGAGCATCATGGGAAATGTAGTTCCAAAACATCTGGGGTGCCAAGGTTCCCCATCACTGCTTTAAGGCAAGGTGGCCTTCGGGAATTGAATTGCCCCCAGGGCTTAACCAGTTCTGGACCGGAAGGATTTGCCCCCTTAATGGCCATTTTTTGCAATACGGAACTGCATTACTTTAATGGACAATTGCGCGGTCGTGCAACGCTGTACCCAAATAAAATTGATGCCCTTTTTTTCCTCACAAATAGAGCTTTCTTTTGGTGGTATTTGATCACCTCTGCGATTTTTTTTTTTTTTTTTTGCGCTATTAACAAAAGAAGTGCGACAATTCTAAAAAAAAAAAACAAAAAAAAAACCAACAATATTTTTCACTTTCTGCTTCATAACATTCACAAAAAAAAAAAAAAAAAGAAATTAAAAATCAAATTTTTTTCATCATTTTAGGCCAATTTGTTTTCTGCTACATATTTTTGGTAGAAAAAAAAAAATCTCAATAAACGTATTTTGATTAGTTTGCGCAAAAATGATCACGTCTACAAACTAGGGGAAAGATTTATTTCATTTTTATTTATTTTTTTACTAGTAATGGCGGCGATCAGCGATTTTTAGCGCGACTGCGACATTGCGGCGGACAGATCGGACCCCTAACTGACATTTTTTACACTTTTGGGGGGGACCAGTGACATTACTACAGTAATCAGTGCTAAAAATATGCACTGTCACTGTACTAAGGACACTGGCAGGGAAGGGGTTAACACCAGGGGGCGATCAAAGGGTTAAATGTGTCCCTAGGGGGTGCTTTCTAACTGTGAGGGGGGGCTTATGGAATGAACACAGGGACCTGTGTTCCTAAGTAGGAGAATCACAGGAGCTCTGTGTTCAGTGCTGACAGAACGGCGGTCTGCCGTGTTTACAACATATATGTATGTATGTATATGTGTATATAGATATATATATACATATATATATATATATATATATATATATATATTATTTCTTTATTATTATTTTTATTATTATTTTCGTAATAAATTTTCCCTTTAGTGTCCCTTTCATATATATATATATATATATATATATATATATATATATATATATATATATATATATATGATTTAAAGTGACACTAAGGGGTCAATTTAGTAAAAAAAAAAGTAATAATAAAAATTATATATATTTATTTATATATATATATGTGTGTGTGTGAATTAAAGTGACACTAAAGGGCCAATTTAGTTAAAAAATAATAATACAAAAATTATATATATATATATATATATATATATATATATATATATATATATATATATATATACATACATCTATATATATACAATTCTAATAATATTTATTTATATATATATATATATATATATATATATATATATATATATATAATTTTTTTATTATTATTTTTTAACTAAATTGGCCCTTTAGTGTCACTTTAATTCACACACACACATATATATATATATATATAATTTTTTAGAGATTAAGAGTTACTTTAATAAGTGAACGGTTAGAAGTTGCGGTGGACAGACCTCAGCCTGTCAGTTCCCAGGACATGGATGATGAAATCTTCCCTTTTATTACACTCCACACACTAACAATGCGAGGAAACAGGATGTGACATGACAAATATTCTCCAAGAAAGAAGAGTTTTGATAAAATAGTAAATCAAAGACGGATGTAACGCTCCCATCTGGCGCAGAATTGTTTAGACAGAACGTCATGAGAACAGGCCACACTGTTTTTTTTTTTTATTATTATTATTTTGGAAAGAGTAAGAGAGAGTTAAAAACCCCTGTCAAAGCATTTTTGCCATCTGTGTCCCCATTGGGAAGATTTCTCTTTACTTCCTGTCCCATAACCAAAACAGGAAGTGACAGGCAATCCCTGGTTGTCACCAGAACTAGTGTCCCTATTGCAGTGCCAGGACATGGTCATTTAGAGCCCAGGGCGGACATGCCAAACCTTACCCCCCCCCCCCCCACCCCAAGATTTATGAGCATTATATGCCAGCAAGAATCCCCTCCCACAAAGAAAATGAACCCTCCTAGCTGAAATCCTCTACCCCTCAAAATTGCCCCTTCGTGCACAAATCCTCTCACCTCACTCCAAAGCCAGCCCCCCCCCCCAGCACTAATACCCCCCCCCCCCCCAAAGAAAATCACCCCTCCTAGCACAAATCCTCTACCTCTTCTCAAATTTCTCCTCCGAGCACAAATCCAATCTGCCCCCACTCCAAAGCTCTCCCTTCAAGCACAAATCCTTCTCCCCCACCAATTTTTCCCTCTTAGCACAAATCATCTCCAATACCACAACTCCCTCCCCCCCCCCAAAAAAAAAAATCCCCATCCTAGCACAAATCCCCTCCCCCCCCCTCTACAATATGACCTCTTCTAGAAAAAAAACCTTCAAATATCCCTCCTTCTATCACAAATGCTCTTTCCCATCACACCTCCCAGCACAAATCCCCCCCCCCCCAACAAAAAAAAAAATCACCCCTCCTAGCACAAATTATCTACCCCTCAAATTTTCCCTCCAAGCACCAATACTCTGCCCCCACTTCCAAAGTCCCCCTCCCAGCACAAATCACCTCTCCCCCCCTCTACAATATGACCTCTTCTAGAAAAAAACCTTCAAATATCCCTCCTTCTATCACAAATGCTCTTTCCCATCACACCTCCCAGCACAAATCCCCCCCCCCCCCCCAAAAAAAAAAAAAAAAAAAAATCACCCCTCCTAGCACAAATTATCTACCCCTCAAATTTTCCCTCCAAGCACCAATACTCTGCCCCCACTTCCAAAGTCCCCCTCCCAGCACAAATCCCCTCCCCCCCCCTCTACAATATGACCTCTTCTAGCACAATCCCCTTAAATCCCTCCTCCTATCACAAATCCTCTTTCCCACCACCCCTCCTAGCACAAATTCTCTACCCCTCAAATTTTCCCTCCGAGCACTAATCCTCTACCCCAATAATTTCTACTAGCACAAATCCCCCCCCCCCCCAAAAAAAATGTTTCCCCTCCTAGCACAAACCCCCATCCCCTCTACAATATGACCTTATCTGGCATCAACCCCCAATTCCCTCCTCCTAGCGCAAATCCTCCTTCCCCTAAAGAAAATCACCCCTCCTAGCACAAATCTACATCTCAAAACTTCCCCTCCGGGCACAAATTCTCCCCCCACTTCAAAGCCCCCCCCCCTCCTAGCACAAATTCTCCCTTCTCTAATTTTCCCCTCCTAGCACAAATCCCCTCCTCCCTCTACAACGTGACCTCTTGTAGCACAAACCCCCCAAATCCCTCCTCCTAGCACAATTTCTCCTTCCTATCCGCCCTTCCAGCACAAATCCCCCCCCCCCCACCCAAAAAAAAAATCATCCCTCCTAGCACAAATCCTCACCCCCTCACATTTCCTCTCCGAGCACAAATCCTCTACCGCCACTCCAAAGCCCCCCTACTAGCACCAATCCCCGCCCCCATTTTTCCTTCCTAGCACAAATACCCCCTATTATCTCTACAAGCACAAATCCCTCTCCCCCCCAAAAAAAGAAAGAAGACGTTACCCTGGATGAGGGCTAAACAAAGATGGATCCGTCCTTCCGGAGCATGGAGAAGTACTATGATCCTAAGAGAGGTTTGAGCATTCTGTGCTTATTGTAAAAGAAATATATCTGATGATAGGTCTTTAAAAACGATGAGGTGTATTTATAAAAGATGTGTAGAGCTATTTGTCCTGACTCCTGAGAAGGTATTTGAATATTCTCAGGCTATTGTCTCTCCAGGTCGAATGTTATTCATTCAGGAAAAAAAAGAATAATTCGGGAAAATACTGCATTACGACCACTAGATGGAGGATGTGCTGCTGCTAGTGGGGCCCCTCTCTGGCCCTCACTCTCAACACTGTAGGGCCTTTCCTGCTCCCTGTGCCTACATGCCCCTTATTTAACTATCAGTGCCTGCAACCCCCCCCCCCCTCTCAACACCACAATTGCACCCCCCTCCTACGTGCTATCCCCAACATACTTACATGCAACTCCCATCAACACTTCCCTTTCCTCCTCTCACACAAATTGCACCTCCTCAAAGTCACCCCACACCGGGCTGTCCAGGAAGGAATCACAGGTCAGCATCCCCCCCCCCCCCACTGTCACCCTCACACCGGCCTATGGCAACCCCCCCCCCCCCCCATCACCATCACCACACAGCACCTGTTGCTCTCAACACTGTTTTCAGCCCCTGCTCAACACTGCACCTGCACCCCCCCCCCCCCCACACACACACACTCTCATCACTGCACCCCCTATACTCTCATCACTACAACTGTACCCCCCTATACTCTCATCACTACAACTGCACCCCCTATACTCTAATCACTACAACTGCACCCCCCTATACTCTCATCACTACAACTGCACCCCCTATACTCTCATCACTACAACTGTACCCCCTATACTCTCATCACTACAACTGCACCCCCCTATACTCTCATCACTGCAACTGCACCCCCCTATACTCTCATCACTACAACTGCACCCCCCTATACTCTCATCACTACAACTGCACCCCCCTATACTCTCATCACTACAACTGCACCCCCTATACTCTCATCACTACAACTGCACCCCCCTATACTCTCATCACTACAACTGCACCCCCTATACTCTCATCACTACAACTGCACCCCCTATACTCTCATCACTACAACTGCACCCCCCTATACTCTCATCACTACAACTGTACCCCCCTATACTCTCATCACTACAACTGCACCCCCCTATACTCTCATCGCTACAACTGCACCCCCCTGTACTCTCATCACTGCAACTGCACCCCCTATACTCTCATCACTGCAACTGCACCCCCCCCCCCATACTCTCATCACTGCAACTGCACCCCCTATACTCTCATCACTGCAACTGCACCCCCCTATACTCTAATCACTGCAACTGCACCCTCTATACTCTCATCAGTACAACTGAACCCCCCTATATTCTCACCACTGCAACTGAACCCCCTATACTCTCATCACTACAACTGCACCCCCCTATACTCTCATCACTGCAACTGCACCCCCCTATACTCTCATCACTGCAACTGCACCCCCCTATATTCTCATCACTGCAACTGCACCCCCTATACTCTCATCACTGCAACTGCACCCCCCCCCATACTCTCATCACTGCAACTGCACCCCCTATACTCTCATCACTGCAACTGCACCCCCCTATACTCTAATCACTGCAACTGCACCCTCTATACTCTCATCAGTACAACTGAACCCCCCTATATTCTCACCACTGCAACTGAACCCCCTATACTCTCATCACTACAACTGCACCCCCCTATACTCTCATCACTGCAACTGCACCCCCCTATACTCTCATCACTGCAACTGCACCCCCCTATATTCTCATCACTGCAACTGCACCCCCCTATAATCTCAGCACTGCAACTGTACCCCCTATACTCTAATAACTACAACTGCACCCTGCTATACTCTTAGCACTGCAACTGAACCCCCCCCCCCAATACTCTCATCACTGCAACTGCACCCCCCTATACTCTCATCACTACAACTGCACTCCCCATACTCTCATCACTGCAACTGCACCCCCCCATACTCTCATCACTGCAACTGCACCCCCTATACTCTCATCACTGCAACTGCACCCCCCCATACTCTCATCACTGCAACTGAACACCCTATACTCTTATCACTGCAACTGCACCCTCCTATACTCTCAGCACTGCATCCGCCCCTTCCTCTCATACTCTTATCAATGCTCCTGCATCCCCACACTCTCAGCACTGCACCTGCACTCCTCACCCCATACTCTCAACACGCACATGCACCCCCCTATACACTCACCACTGCACCCCCCTATACTCTCATCACTGCAACTGCACCCTCTATACTCTCATCAGTACAACTGCACCACCATATACTCTCATCACTGCAACTGCACCCCCCTATACTCTCATCACTGCAACTGCACCCTTCTATACTCTCAGAACCACACCCGCCCCTCCCCCTTTTACTCTCATCAATGCGCCTGAACCCCCCACACTCTCAGCACTGCACCTACACTACTCCCCCCACACTTTTACCATGCACACCCCTATACTCTCACCACTGCAACTGCATCCCCCTATACTCTCACCACTGCACCCCCCCCCCCACTTTCACCACTGCACCCCCCATACCCCCATCACTGCACCTAACTCCCCCCCACCACCCCCACACACACTCTTGTCACTGCACCCCCACACACTCTCATCACTAAACCCCCACTTTAGCTCACTCTCACCATCCCAGTTTTGGTAGCTAATCTATCATTGTAGCCCTACAGAGAGGTGTTAAGTAGGGAAATGGAAATGGTCACCCTGCTGCAAAAAAACTGTTGCTCTATGCCAGTGGTCTCCAAACTGTGGCCCAGGGGCTGAATGTGGCCCTTTGCTTGCTTTTATCCTGTCCTTGTGGCATTATTCCCCCCCCCCCTGTTAGCAACAGTGAGGCATAGATTCTGCCACTGACACTGACAACGGGGCACTATTCCTCCCACTGATACCAATGATGGGGCACTATTCCTCCCACTGATACCAATGATGGGACACTATTCCTCCCACTGATACCAATGATGGGACACTATTCCACCCGCTGACACCAATGATGGGGCACTATTCCTCTCACTGACACCAATGATGGGACACTATTCCTTCCACTGACACCAATGATGGGACACTATTCCTCCCACTGACACCAATGATGGGGCACTATTCCTCCACTGACACCAATGATGGGACACTATTCCTCTCACTGATATCAATGATGGGACACTGTTCCTCCCACTGACACCAATGATGGGACACTATTCCTCCCACTGACACCAATGATGGGGTACTATTCCTCCCACTGACACCAATGATGGGACACTATTCCTTCCACTGACACCAATGATGGGACACTATTCCTTCCACTGACACCAATGACGGGTCGCTATTCTTTCCACTGACACCAGCAGTGGGGCACTATTCCTTCCACTGACACCAGTGATGGGAGACTATTCCTCCTACTGACACCATTGACAGGGCACTATTCCTCCCCCTAACCAATCAGGGGTCACTATTTACTCCCACCAATATCGGGACATTTTCTACTTCTGCTGGCCACATTCCAGCCCCCCTGGAGTTTGAATTACAGTAAACTGGCCCTTTGTTTGCAAGGTTTGGAGACACCTGCTTTATGTAACTCTACCTGAGTGTCATGCTATCCCCTTATGTAGGCCTGGTAGTCTGGCACAGCACTTGAGGGACCTGACAGAACATCGAAGAACTGTTACACTACGTTACTCTCTATTGGAGTGTGACTTCGTAAAAGTTCCTGATGAAGGACTCTGGCTTGGTAGTATGGAGCTAATACAGGGTGGATGGGGGTCTCAGAAACATTTCCTGTTTGATAGGCTCCTAATGTGGTAACAGACCTGCTGCTAGGGGGCGCTACATGCTTAGTAAAATTTTTAAAGGAAGTGTCTGAGGATGTTTTATTGCCCCATAATTCACCAGGCTTTCAAGAGCTCCTTAGAGTTTCCTAAACCGTTCTTTGCACTTTTGTTTTGAGCCTACCTTGAATTTCCATTGACTAACTTTGGTTCAAAAATCCCAAATTTTGAATTTTTTTTTTTTTTTGCCCAAAACCTTAACTGGTTTTCAGAACGTCTCTCATCTCTACTGATTGTTTATATTTCTTTAAAAGTAGACCTCCTCGTGCCACTTTTTTTCGCTGCCTAGTAACACATACTTTTTAGAGCCTACCACTGACTTAAATGTTGGTTAAAAAATTCAAAATTTTAGAGGTTGGCAATTTTTTGCCCAAAACCTTAACTGGTTTTCAGAACTTCTCTCATCTCTACTGATTGTCCACATTTCTTTAAAAGTCGATTTCCTCATGCCGCTTTCTTTGCTGCCTAGTACCACAGTACTTTTTTGAAGCCTACCTCTGATTTCCATGGACTTGTGCTGGGTCAATAATTCCAAATTGTGGAGGTTGGCAATTTTTGGTTTTGCCCAAAACCCCAACTGATTTTCTAAACTTCTCTCATCTCTACTGACTATCTACATTTCTTTAAAAGCAGACCTCCTCAGGAGCTTTTTTTGCTGCCTAGTATACTTTTTTTGGATCCTACCTCGTATTTCCATTGACTTCAACTTTGGTTCAAAAATTCCAAATGTTGGAAGTTCGCAATTTATTTATTTTTTTGCCCAAAACCTCAACTGGTTTTTAGAGCCTACCACTGATTTAAATGTTGGTTCAATAATTCAAAATTTTGGAGGTTGGCAATTTTTTGCCCAAAACCTCAACTGGTTTTTAGAGCCTACCACTGATTTAAATGTTGGTTAAAAAATTCCAAATTTTAGACGTTGGCAATTTTTTGCCCAAAACCTCAGCTGGTTTTTAGAGCCTACCACTGATTTAAATGTTGGTTCAATAATTCAAAATTTTGGAGGTTGGCAATTTTTTGCCCAAAACCTCAACTAGTTTTTAGAGCCTACCACTGATTTAAATGTTGGTTAAAAAATTCCAAATTTTAGAGGTTGGCAATTTTCTGCCCAAAACCTCAACTGGTTTTTTGTCTCTCTTATCTCTACTGATTGTCCACATTTCTTTAAAAGCCTATCTCCTCATGCCGCTTTCTTTGCTGCCTAGTACCACATACAGTACTTTTTTGAAGCCTACCTCGGATTTCCATGGACTTGTGTTGGTTCAATAATTCCAAATTTTGGAGGTTGGCCAATTTTTTTTTTCTGAACCTCTCTCATCTCTACTGATTATCTACATTTCTTTAAAAGCAGACCTCCTCTTGAGCTTTTTTTGCTGCCTAGTATACTTTTTTGGAACCTACCTCACATCTCCATTGACTTCAATTTTGGTTCGAAAATTCCAAATGTTGGAAGTTCGCAATTTTTTTTTTTGCCCAAACCCTCAACCGGTTTTTAGAACCTCTCTCATCTCTACTGATTATCTACATTTCTTTAAAAGCAGACCTCCTCATGAGCTTTTTTTGCTGCCTACTATACTTTTTTGGAACCTACCTCACATCTCCATTGACTTCAATTTTGGTTCGAAAATTCCAAATATTGGAAGTTCTCAATTTTTTTTTTTTGCCCAAAACCTCAACCGGCTTTTAGAACCTCTCTCATCTCTACTGATTATCTACATTTCTTTAAAAGCAGACCTCCTCGTGAGCTTTTTTTGCTGCCTAGCATACTTTTTTGGAACCTACCTCACATCTCCATTGACTTCAATTTTGGTTCGAAAATTCCAAATGTTGGAAGTTTGCAATTTTCTTTTTTTGCCCAAAACTTCAACTGGTTTTTACAACCTCTCCCATCTCTACTCATTGTCCAGATTTCTTTAAAAAACGACCTCCGCAAGTATAAATACAACTCTTAGAATAATTAACCTTCGTTCTTCTTTGCCGGGAAAGTTTTTCCCTAGTAACCAATTCATAATATCTGTTAGAAAAAAAAAAAGCGGCATATTAGGAAGCAAATCCAAATTTTATTTTCCTGTTCTAAAATAACATCAGACCGGCCAAAAAAAGAATCCTTTTCGAAAACTCTGGAAAAGGAAAATCTAGCGCGTCCCTCAACTCTTCCATATAGGGACTTAAATCCCCTATTATTCAGAAGGGGTGGGGGGAGGGGAGGTGTTGTCCTCTCTGACGGGCTCCTTCACGGCACAACGTCTCCTGGAAGCAGGATTACTGATGTCAGCTCGCAGTTTGGGCTACAATAACAGGATATCCTGGAGTGTTTACTCTGGACGGGTTGGCTGTTGATGGGACATGCTCTTTCTCCGTGCTTCCTTCGTATGTCTGTTTCCTACGATTACAATACTCCAAGTTGGAAGGCTGAAGTAGGAAGATGATGATGATGATGATGATGATAAATACCAAAAGAAAAAAAATGGAATTCCGTCTATCAGGATGTAGAGGTGTGCTTTCGGTACGGCTTGAGAACTTTAAGGTTTTTATGTGTAAACAAATTTGATATCACGCGGTAAGCCCAAAATATATTGTACTGACCGGTTGCCAACAAGGTTCTTCAACGCACTTTGATTTCACATCTGAGAGTTCACAAGTTGAGTTCCAAGTTCAGCAGCAGGAAATTTACAAATTCCTTTCATAGTTAACCAATCGAGACATTCCTGTATCACTGGACGCTATGGATTATCAACGTATGAGTCACAGTATAAGCTGGAGAAAGGTGAATCATCTTGAAACATAAAGTAGATGGCTTATTAATTTTTCTGAACCAATGTGTATCATGAAAAAAAAAGCCTTTTTGCAGCCACTTCCTATCTGCATCAATGACTGCATGGTATTTCTCAAGGTGGGCTTCCTGATGGTGACAACAGTGGATCATGTTGCGTAATGTGGCATACCACATATCTTCATCTGAGTTCCCAGGAAATTGACCTTGGCTCATGGCCCACATTTGATAGGTCCCACCCAGATCATACGTACTGCCCATATCACGCCCATTTTCTAGACAGTTTTTACCTAATTATGGAATCACCCAGTAAGTGTTACCGCTTCCCTGGATCCACTAGAAGACAGGTAGCATTGTATCCATATATCCAGAAGGCAAACGTGTGTAGCACCCTCTGGTGTACAATTAATGTAGGTAAATTTCGTTTATGACTCATGGTAGCTGTGTGAGTCTGTAATTAGGTCGTGTTACTGCAGGTCAGGCTGGATGTCTCTACAGGTCTCCAGTAAATCCCCCTGGATCTAGAAGCTTGGAGAAGCTTCTGGAAGTTAGTGGGTGGAGGCCAGGAGGTCCTGATTTGCATATTTAACCACTTTACCACCGGAGGATTTTGCTGTCTTACGTCTAGGCCACTTTTTGCGATTCGGCACTGTGCGACTTTAACTGACAATTGCGCGGTCGTGCGATGCTGTACCCAAACGAAATTTAGGTCCTTTTTTTCCCACAAACAGAGCTTTCTTTTGGTGGTATTTGATCACCTGTGCGATTTTTACTTTTTGCGCTATAACCAAAAAAAGAGCGTAAATTTTGAAAAAAGAACAATATTTTTCACATTTTTTTATATGAAATTCCCCTAAAAAAATGTAAAAATCAAAATTTTTTAAAATTTTTGGCCAATTTGTTTTCTGCTACCTATGTTTGGTAAAAAAAATCACAATAAGCGTATTTTGATTGGTTTGCGCAAAAGTTATTGCGTTTACTAACTAAGGGAAAGATTTATGTCATTTTTGGTGTTTTTTTTTTAACGAGTAATGGCGGCGATCTGCAATTTTTTTTGCGGGACTGCGACATTGCGGCGGACAGATCGGACCCTTGACTGACATTTTTGACACTTTTGGGGGTACCAGTGACATTACTACAGTAATCAGTGCTATAAATATGCACTGTTACTGTAAAAATGACACTGGCAGGGAAGGGGTTAATTTTATTGGAGAGGGAGGGGTTAATGTATGCCTGGTGCTTACTAACGTGTGTGGGGGGAGGTGACTGAGTGACACAGGGACAGATCGCAGGTTCAGTCAGTGACACAGGGACAGATCGCAGGTTCAGCTGTTTACACAAGCGGGCGGATCTCCAAACTCGATTCCCCGACGATCGGGGAAGAGCGGCGGTGATTACCGCCGCTCCTCCCCTGGCCCGACTCCCACTGTGACTGAATACAGCGGGAGCGAGCCTCCGGCGGTGCGCTTGCGCCGCCCACAAGGGGAGGAGTCCAGCGACGTAGGTCTACGTCGCTGGATGGGAACTAACCACTTTGCCGCAGTAGAGCTCGAGTGAGCGGTCGGCAAGTGGTTAAGGGAATCTGTCCAATCCCTAGGCAGAGGGCCTGGCAGGGTGGCTGGGTAAGAACTTAAATATGGTGGAGCCAGACCAGCAGGGGAGCCGAGTGAAAGATGGAGTGCTGAGGTTGCTGTTGTGTGGCTAGGGAGCTCTGCCTCCAGGCTGGGTGCTGAGAATAGGAAGGAGAGGAAACCTAAAAGAGGAATCTCTATTACTTTAGGACATCTGGGCTGGCACGGGAGGATCTGATCAGTTGGAGGCCTGTACCAGGATAGTGTGAGCGCAGTGCTGTATTTTGGCCTAGGCCAACAAGGCCTAGGGCGGCACTTTGCAGGGGGGCAGCAAAGAAGCCGTCCCCCCTCCACCTGAGACTCTATTGGCCACTAGTTGCTAGAGCTGCCTCTCTCATTCCCCCCTCTCTCTCACTCTCATCCCCCTCCCCCTCTCTCTCACTCTCATCCCCCTCTCTCTCTCACCCCTCTTCTCTCTCTTATCCCCCCTCTCACTCTCTCCCTCATCCCCCTCTCTGTTTCTCTCTCATCCCCCCTTTCTCGCTCTCTCTCAACCCCCCTCTCCCTCTCTCATCCCCCCTCTCTGTCTCTCTCTCAACCCCCCTCTCTCTCGCTCATCCCCCTCTCTCTGTCTCTCTCTCAACCCCCCCTCTCTCTCATCCCCCTCTCTCTGTCTCTCTCTCAACCCCCCCTCACCCACCCCCCTCTCTCTCTCCCTCACCCACCCCCTCTCTCGTGAGATCTCAGGGGTTCATGCTGGAACTTGTAGTCCTTCAATTCTGAAGGGAGCCACATCCATTAAAAAAGGAGTGGGGCAAAGTTACATAGGTGGGGAAGGGGGGGGGCGCCCAATTTTAGTCTTGCCTAGGGCAGCTAAAAACCAAAATACACCACTGTGTGAGCGCCTCAGCACACCCAGGGGCATACAAGGGAAAGGCTGCCAGATGTAGAATACTTTCCAAAGACAGCATTGTGCTAAATCCTGATCCCTTATCCTGGGAAGTTCTTCAGAGCAGCCAGGTGGGCTGGTAGTCAAGCAGCCAGGTGGGTTAGTAGTATCTGCAAGCGTCAGAACTGGGTAAAGTCCTACAGAGGAAACAAGATACTTCTGCATACAGTTTGCAGCTTTGTGCTAATTATTTAACTACTTCAATACCGGGCACTTTTACCCCCTTCCTGCCCAGGCCAATTTTCAGCTTTCAGTACTATCGCACTTTGAATGACTATTGTGCGGTCATGCTACACTGTACCCTGCTAAAATTGTATAATTTTGTTCACACAAGTAAAGCTTTCTTTTGGTGGTATTCAATCACGACTGGGTTTTTTTATTTTTTTTTGCTAAATAAATGAAAAAAGACTGAAAATTTTGAAAAAAAATGCGTTTTCTTTGTTTCTGTTATAAAATTTTGCAAATAAATAATCTTTCTTCATAAATTTATCCTGAAATTTTTTTGGACTGCATTTGTACTCAGTTTGTCTTTACTTATCCTGATTATCAGCATGTTTCCTCTGCTCTAAACCACTCTTGTATCTGCCTTTCCTAGTATTTGAAAGTCTTCCCTGTTCACACAATGGGTTTACTAAACTCTTTGACAAGCCATCGGCAGCTTAATACTCAGCACTGCATCTCAGGTCACTGCAGCACACACCTTCCCTAATTATGATCGCTTAAATAGACTGTTGGACATTCAGCCCGATCAACAGATTGGTAGGTTTGCTCAAGTCTTAAGCCTAGTACACACGCAACGATTATCGGCCGACCGATCGTCCGTCTTTTGTCCAGAGTGGTGTTTTGTTGGTTGGAATGTGCCTAGACTGCACACGAATTTTCTCGCCTGACAAAATTCTACTTCAGAAGTGATGTCATGTGTTGGTTTGCTTTCTTTGTGTTCTTTCTTCTCTGAGCATGCCCAGTCTTGCTCATTAGATTTTTCCCTGTCGAAATCTGTACTGACTGCACGAAAATAGGCCGTGTTTTGACGGCAGACAAAAATTTTATAGCCTGCACACCAGATTTTTTTCGCTCGAAAAGTTGGAGTCGGTTGTCGGAAGCATCATACTAACAAGCCGAAAATCGGCAGATCGGTCGTCGGACGAAAATTCCCTGCCAATTTTCGACGCGTGTGTGTACGAGGCTTTAGATTCAAGTCTGTCTTACTTTTTTCTGTTCAATCCTTGGGTTATTCCTGCAAATGTTTTTTAGACTGCATTTTTACTCAGTTTGTCCTTGCTTACCCTGATTATCATCTTATTTCCTCTACTATACACCACTCTAGTATCTGCCTTTCCTGGTATCTGGAAGTCTTCCCTGGTCACACCACACAATGGGTTCACTGAACTCTTTGACAAGTCATCTACTGCTCAATACTCAACACTGCATCTCAGGTCACTGCAGTGCACACCTTTCCTAATCCTAAAAGCCTAAATAGACTGCTGGACATTCAGCCTGATTAACAGGTAAGTATGTATGCTCAGGTCTTCGATTCAGGTCTGTCGTCTTTCTGTTCATTCCTTGGATTATTTCTGGAAATATTTTGAACTGCTCTTTGTCTTAGCTTATCCTGGTTATCAGCCTGTTACCTCCGCTATTATATACCAACGTCAAAGCACGCTAGTATCTGTACTACCAATTGCCAATAGTCACACAGCGGGCTCACTACACTCCATGATAGGGGACAACAGCCAGCATTTATAGTCACTTGCTTTGTCCCACCTCCTGCTGTTCCTCTCTAAAAGCCAACACCTACCAATACGTGGGTCAGAGCCAGCACCCACAGTTGCCGGTTGAAGTTTCCTTATTGGATCCTCCTGTTGTTTCTGGGGCCTGCAATGTAGCACATGCAAGAGCAAAGAATTACCAACCACACTGTGCTCATGACATTTGTGTAATTTGGTCACAGATTCATTTTAACAGTATTTATGTAGAGCATGAATATACCTTTCTAAAGAATAAGAGAGTTATTGAAATACTTATCTAAAGAATAATACAGAATTATTGACATTCTTGGGAGAATTACCTCCTTTAGAACCCCTCTGACATTTTTGTAACATTTAATGCGTATACAGTCCTTCCTCACTCAGAACGGATTAGCTTTGTACGTGAACACTTAATAGAATCTGGACATACAAAACCCCCCACCGAGATTTTTAATTTAAACAGCTTTGACCTTAGGCTAACTCCTCTTAATATTTGGAAACACTTCCTTCTTCCAGATCCCTAAATTGCTGATGGGGTTGAAAATGGCTTGCTTATTCACCACTCGCAACCGGGCGCCTTAAAGTGAAAATTGCAAGGTCCGCGTATGCTTTCTGAGCACCCTTCCCAAAACACTTACACCCTTCCTGTATAGAGTAGGCTGCTAGGAAAATCTAGTTTGGCTCCCCTGTATTAAGAGGGGCAGGGATTGATTGCTTAGAGCTGCTCAGTGTTGCACAGGCTGCCAGGGCTGGGACAAGGGGTGGGCAGGAGGGTAAGCTGCCCTGGGCACTGTGGTATAATGTGAGGTGGGGGGGGGCACCACAAGGAGATTGGGGGGGGGGCGGCAAGGGGTAAGTATTGTTCTAGAAGGGGACATTTGAGGGGGGGGTACTAAGAGTCTTGATTTAGAGGCACTTGTGTTAGGAGGGGGGATTGGGGAAGGGAAATATTTGTGCTAGGAGGGGGGATTTGGAGGGAATTTTTGCTGGAGGGGGATTTGAAGTGGGGGGATTTTTGCTGACACATAATGCTCATACATCTTGGGATGGGGGGGGGCAAAGTTTGGTAAGTTCGCTCTGGGCTCTAGATGACCGGTCCCAAAATGGTTAGGGGGAAGTGGCTGGAGGGTTGTCCTATGACTACATACCTTTGCTAATGGGTGTCTCTCGTTCCCATACCAAAATGTTGAGGGGTATGGTGTAAAGGCAGGCGTCTCAATACTTTTGATAATTTAGTGTATCTCTAAGCTAAGCTGAGGGAACAATTAAAGCAGTTGTAAATCCCGCTTTGTTATTTTTACAGGTAAGCCTATAATAAGTCTTACCTGTAGGTAAAATGAATATCTCCTAAAGGTGCACCGTTTAGGAGATATTCACCCTGCATGCAGCCGCTGACGTCGCTCTTAGGGTCCAACATACCGTGCCGGACCTTTAGAGCTTCTTGCCGGAACCGAGGGATTCTGCGCGCATGCGCAAGAGTGACGTCATCGCGGCTCTGGCCACTTTTGGAAGAAAGGACGGGAGAAGATTTTGCTGGCCGGGCTTCATTCTAAGATGAGTATTTCATAATGTGATGCATGATGCATGCTAGCACATTGTAACATTGTCTTGCAGGTTTTTTTTTTTTTTTTCCAGCTGTGTACTACCACTTTAAATATATCCATTGGTTACATTTATTTCCCTTTAGCGTTCTCTAGAAGTGTTCCATTGTATCTCTTGTTACAAAGAGTTATGTATTTCCAATGCTGCTCAGCTCCATCTAGTGGCCATAAAGTGGTTTGTTACTACTGCCCATTATAAAAGTACAATTGTTCGGAGGAGAAAACAGCCTAAGCCCTCGTTCACACTGAACTGAATGTGGCTTTGAAATTGCGTGAGTTCATCTGAACTTGCACGATTTCCTGGTCTGGTCAGAGGCAACGAACATGCTGCAGAGGGTGGTCAAAGGCTGCAGATATGGTGCAGGGGGTGATCAGAGGCTGCAGACCCGGTGCAGGGGATGGACAGAGGCTGCAGACATGGTGCACGGGATGGTCAGAGGCTGCGGACAGGGTGCAGGGGGTGGTCAGAGGCTGCGGACATGGTGCAGGTGGTGGTCTGGTCAGAGGCTGTGGACATGATGCATGGGGTGGTCAGAGGCTGCGGACATGGTGCATGGGGTGATCAGAGACTGCGGACATGGTGCAGGTGGTGGTCTGGTCAGAGGCTGCGGACATGATGCAGGGCGTGGTCAGAGGCTGCGGACATGGTGCAGGGGGTGGTCAGAAGCTGCAGACCCGGTGCAGGGGATGGACAGAGGCTGCAGACATGGTGCAGGGGATGGTCAGAGGCTGCGGACAGGGTGCAGGGGGTGGTCAGAGGCTGCGGACATGGTGCAGGTGGTGGTCTGGTCAGAGGCTGTGGACATGATGCATGGGGTGGTCAGAGGCTGCGGACATGGTGCAGGTGGTGGTCTGGTCAGAGGCTGTGGACATTAAAGATGGGGTGATCAGAGACTGCGGACATGGTGCAGGTGGTGGTCTGGTCAGAGGCTGCGGACATGATGCAGGGGGTGGTCAGAGGCTGCGGACATGGTGCAGGGGGTGGTCAGAAGCTGCAGACATGGTGCAGGTGGTGGTCCGGTCAGAGGCTGCGGACATGGTGCAGGGGGTGTTAAGGGCATGCGGACATGGTGCAGGTGGTGGTCTGTTCAGAGGCTGCCGACCTGGTGCAGGGGGTGATCAGAGGCTGTGGACATGGTACAGGTGGTGGTCTGGTCAAAGGCTGCGGACATGGTGCGGGGGGTGGTCAGAGGCTGCGGACATGGTGCAGGTGGTGGTCTGGTCAGAGGCTGCGGACATGGTGCAGGGGGTGGTCAGAGGCTGTGGAGTGGTCTGGGGTCTGGTCTTACCTGCTGATGTGACAACGAGGCACCGTCGCTGTGCAAAGACAGAGTGCCTCACTTTAAAAAATGGCGCCATTACGTCACTGCGCATGCGCCCGCTCTTTCAAGCATGTACAAGCTTTCTTAAGCCCGGCAGGCTTCGGGAATGGCACCTGCGCAGTTGCACTGTCAGCCATACTGTTTATGGGCACCACTGTGGAAATTTTGCCTTGACAAAAGAGCACTTTGGGCACGTGCATCCTCCTCACATGCCTGCTCTAAAGCCAGAGTTTGCAATGGGATGTACATGTGTGACATCACCAGCAATTTAGGTTGCACCAGTTTGATGTCCTTTGCAAAGCCTATCATTAGATCTTGCTATAGTGTACAACAGATCCCTGAGTATACTGACTGCTCAGGCTGTACACTGCAGATCATTGATGGAGCCTGCCCAGTGCTACTTCCTACTTCCCAGACAGAAGCACAATGCTAGCTGGAGGCTTTATGATGTTGTCAGCAGTTCACACAGAATGGGTAACCGCAGAAGAGCGCGCTACTAACTCTCACTTCCTGCTGCCTGTAAGGAGGGAGGAGATGATGCGACCACAAGGAGGGGGAGAGACAAGGGGAAGGAGCAAACAGAGCAAATTCAACACACAGCTAGCAGGTTACATTGTTACATCTTGTCTAATGTAACAATTACATGTAAAGCAGCAATAGAGTCTAGTGAGACTTAAAGCAATTGAAAACCACTGCACTTTTTTTTTCTTACCTGTAAGGCAAAGGCATAATGTGCTAGTATGCATCACATACTAGCACATTACGTTAAACTTACCTGAAAATGAAGCCTCCAGCGATGCGATGCCATCGCAGAAGGCAGCGTCCATCTCTACCCGGTCTTCCTTCTGGTTTCGCTGCGCCAGGTCTGTGGCTGGCCCGGAGCCATGATGACGTCACGACTGGCATGGGAGCCACAAGTCACGGCACACTGATCTGAAGAAGCGGCACGGATGTAACTATACGTCGGTTCGCACAGCCGAGCCAGCCTGCTGCAGTATATCTGCGGCTGGCGGACAGCAAGTGGTTAAGGACAAGGCCTAATTTTGACACTTGTTGTTTACAAGGTAAAATCAGTATTTTTTGTTAGAAAATTACTTAGAACCCGCAAACATTATACAGTGTGTGTATATATATATATATATTTATTTATTTATATATTTATTTATATATATATATATTTATTTATTTATATATTTATTTATATATATATATATATATTTATTTATTTATATATTTATTTATATATATATATATTTATATATATTTATTTATATATTTATATATATATATATATATATATATATATATATATATATTTCACTGCATTTAAAAAAAAACTAAACAGTAAAGATAGCCCAAGCTTTTTGCATATTGTGAAATATGACATCAGAGCCGAGTAAATAGATACCTAACATGTTACGTTTTAACATTGCGAAAACTCGTGGAATGGGAACAAACTACGGTACTTAACCCGGTAAACCCGAAAAAAAAAAAAACCCTGCAAGACAAAGGCATACTGAGCTAGTATGCATCGCATACAAGCTCATTATGTATTACTTACCTTAGAACGAAGCCCCGACACGGACCTCCGGACACCGCTGCGGGCGCTGCCATGATCCCTCGGCGTCTCTTCCGGGTTCGCGGCTGCGCGCGGGAGTGATTTTCCGGCAAGGTCCCCCCGAACCTTCAGAGCGCATGCGCCGCTTGCATGAGCGGCTGCATGCACTGCAAATATCTCCTAAACCGTGCCGGTTTAGGAGACATTAATTGTACCTACAGGTAAGCCTTATAATAGGCCTTATTATAGGTTTACCTGTAGTTAAAAGTGTCAAAAAGCGGGATACTACCGCTTTAAAAACTCCATAGGCGACGCTTTAAAAATTTTTAGCGGTTAGCAGTTTAGAGTTACAGATGGGAGTGTTTGACCATTCTTCCAGAAGCGCATTTGTGGGGTCAGGCACTGATGTTGGACGAGAAGGTCTGGCTCTCAGTCTCCACTCCAATTCATCCCAAAGGTGTTCTATTGGGTTGAGGTCAGGCCAGTCAAGTTCCTCCACCCCAAACTTGCTGACACCAAACATGAGGCATTTTCTACTCCCACTAATGCTGGGACATTTTCTACTCCAGGTGGCCACAGCCTGGCTCCCCTAGAGTCTGAAGGACAGCAAACTGGCCTTTTGTTAAGAAACTTTGGAGACCCCTAATCAAGAGGGAGTTGGGGGCTAAATTTGGGGCCCTCCTGGATGTAGGTAGGGACTCTGATAGGCACTCTTTGATCTAAAGGGGGATTCTGATGGGCGCTCCTTAGATCCAGGAGATGGGCACTCCTGGATCTAATGGGGGCTTTAATAGGCACTGCTGGATCTAAGGGAGGTCTCTGATGGGCACTCCTGGATCTAGGGGGGACTTTGATGGGGCCTGGATTTAAAGGGGGACTGGTGGGCATTTGTAGGTGTAAGGAAGTAATCTAGTACGTTCTCCTTCATGTAAGGGAGGACTCTGATGGCCTCTCCTAGATATAAGGGGGCACTCTGATTGCCTTTCCTTGATGTAAGGGGGACACTGATGGCCTCTCCTAGATGTAAGGGGCACTCTGATGGCCTTTCCTAGATGTAAGGGGCACTCTGATGGCCTTTCCTAGATGTAAGGGGGACACTGATGGCCTCTCCTAGATGTAAGGGGCACTCTGATTGCCTTTCCTAGATATAAGGGGGCACTCTGATTGCCTTTCCTTGATGTAAGGGGGACCCTGATGGCCTCTCCTAGATGTAAGGGGCACTCTGATGGCCTTTCCTAGATGTAAGCGGGGACTCTGATGGCCTCTCCTAGATGTAAGGGGCACTCTGATGGCCTTTCCTCGATGTAAGGGGGGACTCTGATGGCCTCTCCTAGATGTAAGTGGCACTCTGATTGCCTTTCCTTGATGTAAGGGGGGACTCTGATGGCCTGTCCTAGATGTAAGGGGCACTCTGATGGCCTTTCCTCGATGTAAGGGGGGACACTGATGGCCTCTCCTAGATGTAAAGGGGCACTCTGATGGCCTTTCCTTGATGTAAGGGGGACACTGATGGGCTCTCCTAGATGTCAGGGGGCACGCTCATGCCACAGAGAATGGTAAAATATCTTCTGCAGATTGCGCAACCTGTATTTAGCTTATATGGTGGGATGTGATCACAGGGGCTCTCTAAAGCCTAACTCCAAACCAATATTGGTAAAAGGTCTCCTGCTCTGTTAAATTAAAAAAAAAAAAAAAAACAGGCTTAAATATTTACCTTTGCTTTAAAGTGATCCCCTGCAGTACCTCTTCTCTGCCACAGGATGTCCTCAGGTTTCTCGAATGTACAACGCCCAGCATCACTCAAACTAAAAGACTGAGGAGATGCTGTGAGTACAGGGATGTGAGGACAGGGTCTTTTGGGGGAAGTTTCACCAAAATTGGCCTAAAGTTAGGCTTCAAAGCATGGGTGCTCAACCTCTGGCCCTCTGATTGTTGCCAAACTGTAAGTTCCACCATACCTTTGCCTTTGGGAGTCATGCATTTAGCTGCCAGCCTTGCAATGCCTCATGGGACATGAATCACCCATGCTTTAAAGCCTAACTCCAGGCAAATTTTGGTAAAATGTCCCCCAATTTGTTGAAAAAAAAAAAAACTTGGGTTGAAATGGTTTTGACTTCCTACCAGAACCCCACATCACGGGCATCCATTGGGTGCTCTGTGATTAGCTGATCTAAGATCGAGGTGAAGGGCCAATCACAGCAGCCGTTAACCATCTGATCAGCTGTGTCCAATCACAGCTGATCCTATGTAAACAAATGCCATTTATTGGCTTTTTCTTTCTTCAGCGCTGTGACTGTGTGGGAAAAGGAAAGCCAATAATTGGCTCTCCTGTTAAAGCACACATTTACACTGATTATCAGTACAGCCATATCAGTGCCAATCAGTGTCCATCAGTGAAGCTTATCAGTGCAGCTTATCAGTGCCCATCAGTGCAGCTTATTGGTGTCCTTCAGGGCTGCCTATGAGTGCAGCTTATCAGTGCAGCGTGCTCATCCGTGCAGCTTATCAGTGCCGTCTCATCAGTGCCCATCAATGCCCATCAGTGCCTCCTCATCAGTGCTCATTAGTGCAGTTTATCAGTGCCGCCTCATCAGTGCCCACCAGTGCAGCTAATCGGTGTTCTACAGGGCTGCGTATGAGTGCAGCTTCTCAGTGTCCATCAGTAGAGCTTATCAGTGCCGCCTCATCAGTGCCCATCAGTGCAGTCTCATCAGTGCCCTTCAGGTGTCACCTCATCAGTGCCCATTAGTGCAGCCTCATCAGCGCCTATCAGTGCCAACTAATCAGTGCCCATGAGTGCAGCCTCATTAGTGCCCATCAGTGCCGCCTCATCAGCATCCATCAGTGCCACCACCTCAGTGCCCATCAGTGCCACCTCATCAGTGCCCATCAGTGAAGCTAATCCGTGTTCTTCAGGGCTGCCTACGAGTGCAGCTTCTCAGTGCCCATCAGTAGAGCTTATCAGTGCCACCTCATCAGTGCCCATCAATGCAGCCTCATCAGTGCCCTTCAGGTGCCACCTCATCAGTGTCCATTAGTGCAGCCTCATCAGCGCCCATCAGTGCCAACTCATCAGTGCCCATGAGTGCAGCCTCATTAGTGCTCATCAGTGTCACCTCATCAGCACCCATCATTGCCACCTAATCAGTGCCCATCAGTGCAGCCACATCAATACCCATCAGTGCAGCCTCATCAGTGCATAAAATTGAAAAATAAAAATTATTTATTTGTAAAAACATTTTAACAGAAAGGAAGAACATTTTTTCAATGGTTAAAACTTTATTTGTCTCAAATGAATTATAAAAATCTCATATAGGTACAGCATTGCATGACCGCTCAATTGTCATTCAGCATGCGACAGAGCTAAAAGCTGAAAATTGGCCTGGGCAGGAAGGGGGTGAAAGTGCCCAGTAGGCAAGTGGTTAAGGAGCTGTAGATAATCAGGTGCAACTTTAGTGGGGAGCATGCTTGGTGGGGAGCATCCAGCGGGAAGGGTGGGGGCAGGGTGCTAAACTCGGAGTTGGGTTTTAAGGGTGTATTTAGTCTGCAGATAAAAAAATATTGGTATTAGAAGCAACTGTTCAAGAACTGAGAGCCAGGCAACCAGTATTTTCAGAAGAAGGTCAGCAGATGCTATATTGAGTATTGAAGCACTACACGGACTGACAGTACTTCGTATGACTTCATTGGGTTGCCTGCTGCCTCCAGAGCCTCCATCCACTACTGGAGACTTTATTTGATTAGCACCAGACCACGTTCCCGGAGCAGACCACATTTTCTATAAAGCCCTTGGAACGCACAGCCGGCACTAGCAGTGTGGGGGGAGTGGGTTATTCCAGGCCAGGACAGTCCCTGAACATATGTGCTGTGGGAAGCCATGACACGGGATCCAGCTTCTGTGCGAGTGAGGAGTGGGGGGGCTCCTGGCCAGAACTTCATATTGGAAAAAACGATCGGACGCCATAAAAATTCAACTATTGTTTCTACATTATGGCTACGGTGCATAACCAGTAATTGTAATAGCTCCCTAAATCTTAATTTGCCTATATTTTGTCTATCATGGCCCCCCCCCCCCCACCTTCTTATTTTAGACTTTCTATGCAATGCAGGCAGATCATGGCTGGTGGAAGGGGCCGGTGTTCTGTCGAAAACTCCAACTTGCCGAGATCTCCAACAACGTTATGTACACCAGGAATAATTGGAGATTTGGACCACTTGGTGTTTTCACACACCGGCAACACTAACGAGTCACATGACACCGGGGATGGAAAATGGCTAATTGGGCCCAATTTGGACATTGTCACTTAGGGGGATGTACTCACTTTTGTTGCCAGCGGTTTAGACATTAATAGCTGTGTGTTGAGTTATTTTGAGGGGACAGCAAATTTACACTGTTATACAAGCTGTACACTCACTACTTTACATTGTAGCAAAGTGTCATTGCTTCAGTGTTGTCATATGAAAAGATGGAACAAAATATATACCAAAATCTGAGGGATGTACTTACTTTTGTGAGATTCTGTATTAATAGCCATAAAGAAAGGGGGCCGATTCAATATTAATGCACATGGGGGGAAGGTATGGGCAACTCTATATTAATGGCCATGGGGGAATAGGGTGGGGGGGGGGGCATGTCCATATTAATGGCCATGGGGGAGTGGAGGGATAACTCCATATTAATGGTGTTGGGGGAAAAGGAGGGGCAACTCCATATTAATGGCCATGGGGGAATAGGGTGGGGGGGGGCATGTCCATATTAATGGCCATGGGGGAGTGGAGGGATAACTCCACATTAATGGTGTTGGGGGAAAAGGAGGGGCAACTCCATATTAATGGCCATGGGGAAGGGATGGGGGGGGGGGGGTAAATCTATGTTGATGGCATTGGTGGGAGGAGAGGACCAACTCCATATTATTGGCCAAAAGGAAGAGGGGCAGCTCCATACTAATGCCCAAGGGGGAAAGGGAAGGGCAACTCCATATTACTGGCCATGAGGTAGGGGAGGGGCAACTCCATATTAATGCCATTTAGGGAACAGAGGGGCAACTCCAGATTAATGGCCATGCCAGAGGGATGGGGCAACTCCATATTGATGTCCATGGCATCAGGAGGACCAACTACATATTCATGCCAGTGGAGGGAAGGGGGGCAACTCCATATTAATGCCCATGGGGGAAAAGAGGGGCATCTCCATATTCCTGGCCATGGGGGAGTGAAGAGGCAACTCCATATTAATGGCAATGGGGGAGGGTCAACTCTATATTAATGCCCATAGGTGGAATGGAGGGGCTACTCCATATTAATGCCCAAGGGGGAGAGGAGGTGCAACTCTATATGAATGGTCATAAGGAAGGGGCAACTCTATATTAATGCCCATGGGGTAAAAGGAGGACCAACTCCATTTTAATTGCCATGGGGGAGGGAAAGGGTAACTCCATATTGATAGCAGTGGTGGGATGGGAGGACCAACTCCATATTAATGGCCATAAAGGAAGGGGGGCAACTCCATACTAATACCCATGGGGGGAAGGAAAGGATAACTCCATAATAATGGCCATGAGGAGGGGCAACCCCATAATAATGCCGGTGGGGAAAGGGAGGGGCAACTCCATGTTATTGGCAATGGGAGAGGGATTGGGCAACTCCATATTGATGTTCGGAGCATCGGGAGGACCAACTCCATATTATTGGCCATAAAAGAAGGGGGCAACTCTATATTAATGCCCATGGGGGAAAAGGTGGTCCAACTCCATTTTGGTGGCCATGGGGGAGGGAAAGAGTAACTCCATATCGTTAGCAGTGGTGGGAGGGGAGGACCAACTCCATATTAATGGCCATAAAGGAAGGGGGGCAACTCCATACTAATACCCATGGGGGGAAGGAAAGGGCAACTCCAAAATAATGGCCATGGAGAGGAGCAACACCATATTAATGCCCGTGGGGAAAGGGAGGGGCAACTCCATGTTATTGGCCATGGGAAAGGGATGGGGCAACACCATATTGATGTCCATGGCATCGGGAGGACCAACTCCATATTAATGGCCAAAAAGGAAGGGGGGCAACTCCATACTAATGCCCATGGGGGGAAGAGAAGGGCAACTCCATATTAATGGCCATGGGGAGGGGAAACTCCATAATAATGCCTGTGGGGAAAGGGAGGGGCAACTCCATGTTATTGGTCATGGGAGAGGGATGGGGCAACTCCATTGATGTCCATGGCATCGGGAGGACAAATTTCATATTAATGGCCATAAAGGAAGGGGGGAACTCCATATTAATGCCCATGGGGTTGAAGGGAGGGGCAACTCCATTTTAATGACCATGGGGGAGGGAAGGGGCAACTATTTTTAGCAGTGGTGGGAGGGGTGGACCAACTCCATATTAATGGCCATAAAGTAAGGAAGGGGTAACTCCATATTAATGGCCATGGGAGAGGGATGGGGCAACTCCATATCGATGTCCGTGGCATCGGTAGGACCAACTCCATATTGATGGGCATAAAGGAAGGGGGCAACTCCATATTATTCCCCATGGTGGGAAGGGAGGGGCAACTTCATATTAATGGCCATTGGGGAAAGGGAAGGATAACTCCATTTTAATGACCATGGGGAAGGGGCAACTCTATATTATTGGCCATGTTTTGGAATGGGATGTCCACCAAGGCGTAATGCGCTCACAATGACGTAGTAATCAGGTGCCCACAAACCTTTGGCTGTAGAGCGCATTAAAATAGCGGTGCCCAAAATTCAGAGAGTTCACCCTTTCCATGCCATCTAGACCTCGTCATTACTGAAATCCGAGGCCACCCTGTAGGAGGATCAGTGCCCAATCCTTTCAGTTCCTGTGCTACAGACATGCCAAGACGCGCCAAGACGCGCCAAGACGTGCCAAGACGCCAGAGCCAAAACCAACTGATGAGTGTTGTTGGAACCTGTGCCGGTAATTGTTTTATGGAACGTTATCATCCTACACGGTGCTTTGTTCTCAGTATGAATTGCACAATGAAATGGCGAGATTGCGTCTTCTCCAGAAACATTTAATAAGCCGATCTCTCCAGGATGTTGGTGTCAGGAAATGAGTGCATCAAATAACTTCAAACAGCACTCCATAGGGGTTTTATTTATTTTTTTGCCTTCCTCCGGATCTCCCCTCCCCCAGTGATCAGACTATACATTGTAACTTTGTAGCAAGTCACGAGGTGAGAGGCTGCAGCAGGGGGCTGATCTGAGTCAGATTTTTGGGACACAGCCACATATTGGACAGGCATTAGGATTTAAAGGATTGTGTCATCTCTGAGTCGGCATCTCAATCCAGGAAGTAGGCGGTGACCCTGGATGATGCCTGAACAAAGATGATGCGGTCCTTATGGGGAGAAAAGCAGATGAAGGCATTCTCGGATGTAGGATCTCTGTCAGCAGTAATAAATAAATACCTGGAAGTGTTACACTGACACATTACTTTGCATGTACCGACAACATGAAACATGTATCTGATGTTACTTCCACCTTAAAGTGAAGCTTTTATTTTTTCAATCTTTTTTTTTTTTCTGTTCTTGTTTGTATTTCCTGGTGATCCTGCCACTACCATATTCTTATATTAGGGTGACAAATCTCATTTACTCCCCTGTATCCATGGACAGGACAAAGGGTGGGCAGGAGGGACAGCTGCCCCGGGCACAGTGAAGCAAGAAATGAACGCAGGGTGGTACACCCATTCTATGGAATGTATTACCAGTGGGGGGCACTGTCCCCTCCTTATCCCCACATCCCTTATTAAGGTGTCCAATGCCCAATCCTTGTCCCTAGCATTCCCTGCCCTATCCTTGTCCTCAGAATGCCTTGAATAGGTGTACCCTATTTGATCCTAAACATCAATTGATTGTCTTCTGTCCCATCGTTGTACCCAAAATGCCCTGTGCCATCCTTGTCTCCCCACAATCACGCCCTTATCCTCAGCATCCCCCGCAATATTCTTGTCCCTGACATCCCATGTCCCATCCTTGTCCCTGGCATCCCCTGTCCCATTCTTGTCCCCACTATCCCATGTCCCAGCCTTGTCCCTACTATCCCATATCTCATCCTTGTCCCTGGCATCCCATGTCCCATCCATGTCCCCAATATCCCATGTCACAGCCTTGTCCCTACTATCCCATCCTTGTCCCTGGCATCCCATGTCCCATTCTTGTCCCCAATATCCCATGTCCCAGCCTTGTCCCTACTATCCCATATCCCATCCTTGTCCCCGGCATCCCATATCTCACCCTTGTCCCAAGTATAGAATGTACCATTCATGTCCCATGCATCTCATGTCCCATCCTTGTCCCTAGCATCCCCAGCACCTTTCTCCTTGTCCCCAGCATACCTTGCAACATCCTTGTCCCCAACATCCCATGTCCTATCCTTGTCCCCAGCATCCCATGTCCTATACTTGTCCCCACTATCCCATGTCCCATCCATGTCCCCAGCATACCCTGCAACATCCTTGTCCCCATCATCCCATGTCTTATCCTTGTCCCCAGCATCCCCTGTCCCTTCCTTGTCCCCAGCATCCAATGTCCTATCCTTGTCCCCAACATCCCATGTCCCATCCTTGTCCCCAGCATCCCATGTCCCATCCTTGTCCCCACCATCCCATGTCCCATCCCTGTCCCCAGTATCCCATGTCCTATCCTTGTCCCCACCATCCCATGTGTTATCCTTGTCCCCAGCATCCCATGTCCTATCCTTGTCCCCAACATCCCATGTCCCATCCTTGTCCCCAGCATCCCATGTCCTATCCTTGTCCCCAACATCCCATGTCCTATCCTTGTCCCCACCATCCCATGTCCCATCCCTGTCCCCACCATCCCATGTCCCATCCCTGTTCCCAGTATCCCATGTCCTATCCTTGTCCCCACCATCCCATGTCCCATCCTTGTCCCCAGCATCCCATGTCCCATCCTTGTCCTCACTATCACATGTCCTATCCTTGTCCCCAGCATCCCATGTCCCATCCTTGTCCTCACCATCCCATGTCCCATCCTCGTCCCCACCATCCCATGTCCCATCCTTGTCCCCACCATCCCATGTCCCATCCTTGTCCCCAGCATCCCATGTCCCATCCTTGTCCCCACCATCCCATGTCCCATCCCTGTCCCCAGTATCCCATGTCATATCCTTGTCCCCACCATCCCATGTGTTATCCTTGTCCCCAGCATCCCATGTCCTATCCTTGTCCCCAACATCCCATATCCCATCCTTGTCCCCAGCATCCCATGTCCTATCCTTGTCCCCACCATCCCATGTCCTATCCTTGTCCCCACCATCCCATGTCCTATCCTTGTCCCCACCATCCCATGTCCCATCCTTGTCCCCACCATCCCATGTCCCATCCTTGTCCCCAGCATCCCATGTCCCATCCTTGTCCTCACCATCACATGTCCTATCCTTGTCCCCAGCATCCCATGTCCCATCCTTGTCCTCACCATCCCATGTCCCATCCTCGTCCCCACCATCCCATGTCCCATCCTTGTCCCCACCATCCCATGTCCCATCCTTGTCCCCAGCATCCCATGTCCCATCCTTGTCCCCACCATCCCATGTCCCATCCCTGTCCCCAGTATCCCATGTCATATCCTTGTCCCCACCATCCCATGTGTTATCCTTGTCCCCAGCATCCCATGTCCTATCCTTGTCCCCAACATCCCATGTCCCATCCTTGTCCCCAGCATCCCATGTCCTATCCTTGTCCCCACCATCCCATGTCCTATCCTTGTCCCCACCATCCCATGTCCCATCCTTGTCCCCACCATCCCATGTCCTATCCTTGTCCCCAACATCCCATGTCCTATCCTTGTCCCCAACATCCCATGTCCTATCCTTGTCCCCACCATCCCATGTCCCATCCCTGTCCCCACCATCCCATGTCCCATCCCTGTTCCCAGTATCCCATGTCCTATCCTTGTCCCCACCATCCCATGTCCCATCCTTGTCCCCAGCATCCCATGTCCCATCCTTGTCCTCACTATCACATGTCCTATCCTTGTCCCCAGCATCCCATGTCCCATCCTTGTCCTCACCATCCCATGTCCCATCCTCGTCCCCACCATCCCATGTCCCATCCTTGTCCCCACCATCCCATGTCCCATCCTTGTCCCCAGCATCCCATGTCCCATCCTTGTCCCCACCATCCCATGTCCCATCCCTGTCCCCAGTATCCCATGTCATATCCTTGTCCCCACCATCCCATGTGTTATCCTTGTCCCCAGCATCCCATGTCCTATCCTTGTCCCCAACATCCCATGTCCCATCCTTGTCCCCAGCATCCCATGTCCTATCCTTGTCCCCACCATCCCATGTCCTATCCTTGTCCCCACCATCCCATGTCCTATCCTTGTCCCCACCATCCCATGTCCCATCCTTGTCCCCACCATCCCATGTCCCATCCTTGTCCCCAGCATCTCATGTCCCATCCTTGTCCTCACCATCACATGTCCTATCCTTGTCCCCAGCATCCCATGTCCCATCCTTGTCCTCACCATCCCATGTCCCATCCTCGTCCCCACCATCCCATGTCCCGTCCTTGTCCCCACCATCCCATGACCCATCCTTGTCCCCAGCATCCCATGTCCCATCCTTGTCCCCACCATCCCATGTCCCATCCCTGTCCCCAGTATCCCATGTCATATCCTTGTCCCCACCATCCCATGTGTTATCCTTGTCCCCAGCATCCCATGTCCTATCCTTGTCCCCAACATCCCATGTCCCATCCTTGTCCCCAGCATCCCATGTCCTATCCTTGTCCCCACCATCCCATGTCCTATCCTTGTCCCCACCATCCCATGTCCCATCCTTGTCCCCACCATCCCATGTCCTATCCTTGTCCCCAACATCCCATGTCCTATCCTTGTCCCCACCATCCCATGTCCCATCCCTGTCCCCACCATCCCATGTCCCATCCCTGTCCCCAGTAGCCCATGTCCTATCCTTGTCCCCACCATCCCATGTCCCATCCTTGTCCCCACCATCCCATGTCCTATCCTTGTCCCCACCATCCCATGTCCTATCCTTGTCCCCACCATCCCATGTCCCATCCTTGTCCCCACCATCCCATGTCCCATCCTTGTCCCCAGCACCCCATGTCCTATCCTTGTCCCCAGCATCCCATGTCCCATCCTTGTCCCCACCATCCCATGTCCCATCCTTGTCCCCCGCCATCCCATGTCCCATCCTTGTCCTCACCATCCCATGTCCCATCCTTGTCCCCACCATCCCATGTCCCATCCTTGTCCCCAGCATCCCATGTCCCATCCTTGTCCCCCGCCATCCCATGTCCCATCCTTGTCCCCCGCCATCCCATGTCCCATCCTTGTCCTCACCATCCCATGTCCCATCATTGTCCCCACCATCCCATGTCCCATCCTTGTCCCCAGCATCCCATGTCCCATCCCTGTCCCCAGCATCCCATGTCCCATCCTTGTCCCCAGCATCCCATGTCCCATCCTTGTCCCCACCATCCCATGTCCTATCCTTGTCCCCAGCATCCCATGTCCCATCCTTGTCCCCACCATCCCATGTCCCATCCTTGTCTCTAGCATCCCATGTCCCATCCTTGTCCCCACCATCCCATGTCCCATCCTTGTCCCCCGCCATCCCATGTCCCATCCTTGTCCCCACCATCCCATGTCCCATCCTTGTCCCCAGCATCCCATGTCCCATCCTTGTCCCCACCATCCCATGTCCCATCCTTGTCCCCAGCATCCCATGTCCCATCCTTGTCCCCAGCATCCCATGTCCCATCCTTGTCCCCAGCATCCCATGTCCCATCCTTGTCCCCAGCATCCCATGTCCCATCCTTGTCCCCACCATCCCATGTCCCATCCTTGTCCCCAGCATCCCATGTCCCATCCTTGTCCCCAGCATCCCATGTCCCATCCTTGTCCCCAGCATCCCATGTCCCATCCTTGTCCTCACCATCCCATGTCCCATCCTTGTCCTCACCATCCCATGTCCCATCCTTCTCCCTACCATCCCATGTCCCATCCTTGTCCCCACCATCCCATGTCCCATCCTTGTCCCCGGCATCCCCTGTCCCATCCTTGTCCCCAACATCCCATGTCCCATCCTTGTCCCCACCATCCCATGTCCCATCCTTGTCCCCACCCTCCCATGTCCTATCCTTGTCCCCAGCATCCCATGTCCCATCCTTGTCCCCCGCCATCCCATGTCCCATCCTTGTCCCCACCATCCCATGTCCTATCCTTGTACCAGTTCACAGCTCCACCATGTATTGATTAGGTGTCCCCACCATTTATTGATAAGGTGGCAGCACAATTAATTGATGAGGTGTCCCCGCCATATAATGATGAGTTGTCCCCAACATCCAATGTCCCATCCTTGTCCCCAGCATCCCATGTCCCATCCTTGTCCCCAGCATCCCATGTCCCATCCCTGTCCCCACCATCCCATGTCCCATCCTTGTCCCCACCATCCAATGTCCCATCCTTGTCCCCAGCATCCCATGTCCCATCCTTGTCCCCAGCATCCCATGTCCCATCCTTGTCCCCACCATCCTATGTCCCATCCCTGTCCCCAGTATCCCATGTCCTATCCTTGTCCCCAGCATCCCATGTCCCATCCTTGTCCCCACCATCCCATGTCCCATCCTTGTCCCCAGCATCCCATGTCCCATCCTTGTCCTCACCATCCCATGTCCTATCCTTGTCCTCACCATCCCATCTCCCATCCTTGTCCCCACCATCCCATGTCCTATCCTTCTCCCCACCATCCCATGTCCCATCCTTGTCCCCACCATCCCATGTCCTATCCTTGTCCTCACCATCCCATGTCCCATCCTTGTCCCCACCATCCCATGTCCTATCCTTGTCCTCACCATCCCATGTCCCATCCTTGTCCTCACCATCCCATGTCCCATCCTTGTCCCAGTTCACAGCTCCACCATGTATTGATTAGGTGTCTCCATCATTTATTGATAAGATGCCAGCACAATTAATTGATGAGGTGTCCCCGCCATATAATGATGAGTTGTCCCCGCCATGTAATGAAGAGGTGTCCCCATCATTTATTGATTAGGTGTCCCCACCATTTATTGATAAGATGCTAACACAATTAATTGATGAGGTGTCCCCGCCATATAATGATGAGTTGTCCCCGCCATGTAATGAAGAGGTGTCCCCATCATTTATTGATTAGGTGTCCCCACCATTTATTGATAAGATGCTAGCACAATTAATTGATGAGGTGTCCCCGCCATATAATGATGAGTTGTCCCCGCCATGTAATGAAGAGGTGTCCCCATCATTTATTGATTAGGTGTCCCCACCATTTATTGATAAGATGCTAGCACAATTAATTGATGAGGTGTCCCCGCCATATAATGATGAGTTGTCCCCAACATCCAATGTCCCATCCTTGTCCCCAGCATCCCATGTCCCATCCTTGTCCTCAGCATCCCATGTCCCATCCTTGTCTCCAGCATCCCATGTCCCATCCTTGTCCCCACCATCCCATGTCCCATCCCTGTCCCCACCATCCCATGTTCCATCCTTGTCCCCACCATCCCATGTCCCATCCCTGTCCCCACCATCCCATGTCCCATCCCTGTCCCCACCATCCCATGTCCCATCCCTGTCCCCACCATCCCATGTCCCATCCCTGTCCCCACCATCCCATGTTCCATCCTTGTCCCCACCATCCCATGTCCCATCCCTGTCCCCACCATCCCATGTCCCATCCCTGTCCCCACCATCCCATGTTCCATCCTTGTCCCCACCATCCCATGTCCCATCCCTGTCCCCACCATCCCATGTTCCATCCTTGTCCCCACCATCCCATGTCCCATCCCTGTCCCCACCATCCCATGTTCCATCCTTGTCCCCACCATCCCATGTCCCATCCCTGTCCCCACCATCCCATGTCCCATCCTTGTCCCCAGCATCCCATGTCCCATCCTTGTCCCCAGCATCCCATGTCCCATCCTTGTCCCCACCATCCCATGTCCCATCCTTGTCCCCAGCATCCCATGTCCCATCCTTGTCCCCACCCTCCCATGTCCTATCCTTGTCCCCAGCATCCCATGTCCCATCCTTGTCCCCCGCCATCCCATGTCCCATCCTTGTCCCCACCATCCCATGTCCCATCCTTGTCCCCAGCATCCCATGTCCCATCCTTGTCCCCACCATCCCATGTCCCATCCTTGTCCCCACCATCCCATGTCCCATCCTTGTCCCCAGCATCCCATGTCCCATTCTTGTCTCCAGGATCCCATGTCCCATCCTTGTCCCAGTTCACAGCTCCACCATGTATTGATTAGGTGTCCCCACCATTTATTGATACGGTGGCAGCACAATTAATTGATGAGGTGTCCCCGCCATATAATGATGAGTTGTCCCCAGCATCCCATGTCCCATCCTTGTCCCCAGCATCCCATGTCCCATCCTTGTCCCCAGCATCCCATGTCCCATCCTTGTCCCAGTTCACAGCTCCACCATGTATTGATTAGGTGTCTCCATCATTTATTGATAAGATGCCAGCACAATTAATTGATGAGGTGTCCCCGCCATGTAATGATGAGGTGTCCCCATCATTTATTGATTAGGTGTCCCCACCATTTATTGATAAGATGCCAGCAGAATTTATTGATGAGGTGTCCCCGCCATATAATGATGAGTTGTCCCCGCCATATAATGATGAGTTGTCCCCTTGCCCCCCTCAGATCTCCCCAGCCCCGCCCCTTCTTCTTCCTCTAAATGTGTTACTTTGTATCTCTTCCACTCTCAGCTCGCGCCGCGTCCCGCCCACCCTTCCTGGGGCTGTGGGGGGCGGGTCAGAGTGAGGGGAGAGTGGGCGGAGCCGGGCGCCCATTCTCTGCAATGTCTTCATTTCCCTGGGTGTGGTCACCGCTCAGAGTGTTCCGTTAGCGGAGGAATCCCATCAGTGATCGCTGATCCCGGCAGAGAGCCGCCCGCCGAGTGTCCTCATCCCGCCTTCCTCTGTATGGAGAGGAGCCCATAGACTTACATACGACTTACCGCACTCCGACAACATGCCTAAGACGGTAAGTGTCCTCCTCCTATCTCCATCTCTGCTAAACTTTCCCCCATACAACTCTGCGGGGGCCATGAGGCTCCATTCTCAGCACAGAAAGGCTTTCCTGATCTCCCAGCAAAGTTCTTGTAGAAGAATGATCACCCCCAGAAAATAACGATCGTTATTCCTGAGTTAAAGTGACCCCATCACTCCAAAAAAGTACTAAAAAAAAAAAAAGTCACTTAAAGTGACCCGGGGTCAAAGGTCAGCCTGGCATAGAAAAGAAGACGCTTGGTGTTCTGAGGGTACGAGCGTTGAAATGACGCCGGCCGTTATAGGTCTTTAACACTTTGGGTGTTCCGAAAACTTGCTTCCCCCCCACCCCCCCTTGCAGCACGCTATGGTTTCCCTTCCTGGCTTCTATGTTCTGTATTGACAGTCACGTTATTTTATGTGCCGCCATTTTTTGATTCTTGGTTTAGGATCTTCTTTTATGGGGGTTTCATCAGTTGCCTGGTCCCTTGTTGAACTGACGGTGGCCGTTCGGTAGTAATCTGTAGTTTGAAAACCACCTCCCTTTTTGCACTCTGTGGTTCCCCTCCCCAACTCCTACGTTCTGTATTGACAGTCACTTTAATATCTTTGCCACCATTCTTGGTTTCCTGAGAGAGCTAGACTTTGTTGAAGGACCTTCATTTATGGAAGTTTCAGGTGCCTGGTCCCCCATTAAATTGATGGTGGCCATTTGGTAGTAATCTGTAGGTTGAAACCCACCTCCCCCTGTTGCTACTCCTACATTCTGTATTGACAGTCACTTTAATATCTTTGCCACCATTCTTGGTTTCCTGAAAAATCTAGAGTTTGTTGAAGGCCTTTCATTTATGGAAGTTTCAGGTGCCTGGTCCCCCATTAAATTGATGGTTACCGTTTGGTAGTAATCTGTAGGTTGAAACCCACCTCCCCCTGTTGCTACTCCTACATTCTGTATTGACAGTCACTTTAATATCTTTGCCACCATTCTTGGTTTCCTGAAAGATCTAGAGTTTGTTGAAGGACCTTCATTTATGGAAGTTTCAGGTGCCTGGTCCCCCATTAAATTGATGGTGGCCGTTTGGTAGTAATCTGTAGGTTGAAACCCACCTCCCCCTGTTGCTACTCCTACATTCTGTATTGACAGTCACTTTAATATCTTTGCCACCATTCTTGGTTTCCTGAGAGAGCTAGACTTTGTTGAAGGACTTTAATTTATGGAAGTTTCAGGTCCCTGATCCCTCATTAAATTGATGGTGACCCTTTGGTAGTAATCTGTAGTTTGGAAACCACCTCCCCCTGTTGCACTCTGTGGTTCCCCTCCCCGACTCCTGCATTCTGTATTGACAGTCACTTTAATATCTTTGCCACCATTCTTGGTTTCCTGAGAGAGCTAGACTTTGTTGAAGGACTTTAATTTATGGAAGTTTCAGGTGCCTGATCCCTCATTAAATTGATGGTGACCCTTTGGTAGTAATCTGTAGTTTGAAAACCACCTCCCCTGTTGCACTCTGTGGTTCCCCTCCCCGACTCCTGCATTCTGTATTGACAGTCACTTTAATATCTTTGCCACCATTCTTGGTTTCCTGAAAGATCTAGACTTTGTTGAAGGACCTTCATTTATGGAAGTTTCCGGTGCCTGGTCCCCCATTAAATTGATGGTGGCCGTTTGGTAGTAATCTGTAGGTTGAAACCCACCTCCCCCTGTTGCTACTCCTACATTCTGTATTGACAGTCACTTTAATATCCTTGTCACCATTCTTGGTTTCCTGAAAGATCTAGACTTTTGTTGAAGGACCTTCATTTATGGAAGTTTCAGGTGCCTGGTCCCCAATTAAATTGACGATGGCTGTTTAGTTGTAATCTGTAGTTTGGGTAGTTTCGAAACCACCTCCCCCTGTTGCACTCTGTGGTTCCCCTCCCTGACTCCTACGTTTTGTATTGACAGAGTGAAACAGGGGGAGGTGGGTTTTTAAACTATCCAAAGTACAGATTACTACCAAACGGCCACCATCAATTTAATGGGGGACCAGGCACCTGAAACTTCCATAAATGAAGGTCCTTCAACAAAAACCAAGAATGGTGGCAAAGATTTTAAAGTGACTGTCAATACAAAACGTAGGAGTCAGGGAGGGGAACCGCAGTCCCTTTAAATTCTTTGCCATCATTCTTGGTTTCCTGAAAGATCCAGACTTTGTTGAAGGACCTTCATTTATGGAAGTTTCAGGTGCCTGGTCCCCCATTAAATTGATGGTGGCAGTTTTGATAGAAATTTGTACTTTGGGTAGTTCAAAAACCACCTCCCCCTGTTACACTCGGTGGTTCCCCTCCCCAACTCCTACATTCTGTATTGACAGTCACTTTAATATCTTTGCCACCATTCTTGGTTTCCTGAAAGATCTAGACTTTGTTGAAGGACCTTCATTTATGGAAGTTTCAGGTGCCTGGTCCCCGGTAGTAATCTGTAGTTTGAAAACCACCTCCCCTTTTGCACTCTGTGGTTCCCCTCCCCGACTCCTACATTCTGTATTGACAGTCCCTTTAATATCTTTGCCACCATTCTTGGTTTCCTAAAAGATCTAGACTTTGTTGAAGGACCTTGATTTATGGAAGTTTCAGGTGCCTGGTCCCTCATTAAATTGATGGTGGCCGTTTGGTAGTAATCTGTAGGTTGAAAACCACCTCCCCCCTGTTGCACACTGGGGTTCCCCTCCCCGTCTCCTATGTTCTGTATTGACAGTCACTATAATATCTTTGCCACCATTCTTGGTTTCCTGAAAGATCTAGACTTTGTTGAAGGACCTTCATTTATGCCTGGTCCCCCAATAAATTGATGGTGGCCGTTTGGTAGTAATCTGTACTTGGGGTAGTTTGAAAACCACCTCCCCCCTGTTGCACACTGGGGTTCCCCTCCCCGACTCCTATGTTCTGTATTGACAGTCACTGTAATATCTTTGCCACCAGTCTTGGTTTCCTGGAAGATCTTGACCAGCGTTTGTGGGTGAGCGGCAAAAGCTTCTCCTCAACATTGTAGGTTAGCGGCAAAAGCTTCTCCTCAACATTGTAGGTTAGCGGCAAAGGCTTCTCCTCAATGTTGTGGGTGAGCGGCAAAGGCTTCTCCTTAACGTTGCGGGTGAGCGGCAAAGGCTTCTCCTCCTCAAGGTTGCGGGTGAGCGCAAAGGCTTGTCTTCCTCACGGTTGCGGGTGAGCGCGAAGGCTTGTCTTCCTCACGGTTGCGGGTGAGCGCGAAGGCTTGTCTTCCTCACGGTTGCAGGTGAGCGCGAAGGCTTGTCTTCCTCACGGTTGCAGGTGAGCGCGAAGGCTTGTCTTCCTCACGGTTGCAGGTGAGCGCGAAGGCTTGTCTTCCTCACGGTTGCGGGTGAGCGGCAAAGGCTTCTCCTCCTCACGGTTGCGGGTGAGCGCGCAGGCTTCTCCTCCTCACGGTTGTGGGTGAGCGCGCAGGCTTCTCCTCCTCATGGTTGTGGGTGAGCGCGCAGGCTTCTCCTCCTCGCGGTTGTGGGTGAGCGCGCAGGCTTCTCCTCCTCGCGGTTGTGGGTGAGCGCGCAGGCTTCTCCTCCTCGCGGTTGTGGGTGAGCGCGCAGGCTTCTCCTCCTCGCGGTTGTGGGTGAGCGCGCAGGCTTCTCCTCCTCGCGGTTGTGGGTGAGCGCGCAGGCTTCTCCTCCTCGCGGTTGTGGGTGAGTGCGAAGGATTCTCCTCCTCAACGTTGTGGGTGAGCGGCAAAGGCTTCTCCTCCTCAACGTTGTGGGTGAGCGGAAAGGCTTCTCCTCCTCAACGTTGTGGGTGAGCGGCAAAGGCTTCTCCTCCTCAACGTTGTGGGTGAGCGGAAAGGCTTGCTTTTATGGCCGTTAATTAGAAACCCCCTTTTACAGATAAAAAAAAAAAAAATCATTGCTGCCGATGGTTACGTATTTGAGAGGTAAAAATTGCTCAAGAAACCTCTGGCAAACTCTGGAGAAAACCCAGAGTTCCACAGAACCTTGATTGAGAAAGGATGTGCTAACTGGATGATGTCCAGTTTGCCAAAGAAATGTTATATCCTAAACAATCATCATTTTTATTTTAGAGAATACATTGTGCTCTTGTAATCCTTTGTTACATTTTGATGCTATAGATCTCCTGCAGCCTCTTTACAACCACTCTGTCTACGTGCACTCCAGGGATAGCTGCATGGTATTTCTCAGGGTGGGTTTCCTGATGGTGGCAACATTGGATCATGCCTGTGTAGTGTGTACGGAAAGGGCCAAATCATAGTTTACCTAGAAAACCCATGTGATTGTTGACAACTGAGGAGCCCAATTGGGAGAAGTGACAGAATGTGTCATTTCATAATGATGCGCCTATATATGCAGATATAAAATGATCGAAAATTGCCTTAACATGTCAAATTTAGTGAAACTGTTAAATTAAAGCCACATAGTTCAATACTCGCCTTCAGCCCTGATCGGGGGATCTTTACTATTTAGTCCTGCCCAAATCCACACAGTACAAAACCATCCTGGTCACATCCGACTTCTAATAAGCATGCATGCCACTCACTCCATTCATTCCTATGGCAGGGGCCGTGCTCTAGTATATTCATGCAGGGGTGGCTTCATAATAAGTGCAAATGGTGCAATCGCACAAGGACCCCCTGAGATTCAGGGGGTCATTAAAATAATATTTGGGTCAGGCTGGTGCTGGAATCGCCTCCTTGTTGACCTGGACACTGCAGACCGAAGGCTCAATTCACAAATCTTCACATACGCAAAGAAAGGGTGATTTCCCGTGGCCCATAGGGGCTATAAAAGTTATGCACTTCAGCTTGGGATGTCTTTAGCCTTTCAATGGCAACCTTTTGTATCGCTCTTAGAAAAGGTTTACTTCAAAGTAGAGGTCATTCCCAACATAGGCTTTCTATGTCCCGATCTCCTTGAACCCCTGCTACTAAATACCAGAAGTACAACTCATGGGACAATAATTTGATGATCAGTGGGAAGAATGCTCCGGTTACCTTGGTGGCCAGTGGGAAGAATGCGCCTCGGTTACCTTGGTGGCCAATGGGAAGAATGCGCCTCGGTTACCTTGGTGGCCAATGGGAAGAATGCGCCTCGGTTACCTTGGTGGCCAGTGGGAAGAATGCGCCCCGGTTACCTTGGTGGCCAGTGGGAAGAATGCGCCCCGGTTACCCTTGTGGCCAGTGGGAAGAATGCGCCCCGGTTACCTTGGTGGCCAGTGGGAAGAATGCGCCCCGGTTAACTTGGTGGCCAGTGGGAAGAATGCGCCCCGGTTAACTTGGTGGCCAGTGGGAAGAATGCGCCACGGCTACCTTGGTGGCCAGTGGGAAGAATGCGCCACGGCTACCTTGGTGGCCAGTGGGAAGAATGCGCCACGGCTACCTTGGTGGCCAGTGGGAAGAATGCGCCACGGCTACCTTGGTGGCCAGTGGGAAGAATGCGCCCCGGTTACCTTGGTGGCCAGTGGGAAGAATGCGCCCCGGTTACCTTGGTGGCCAGTGGGAAGAATGCGCCCCGGTTACCTAGGGTGGCCAGTGGGAAGAATGCGCCCCGGTTACCTTACATTGGTGGGAAGAATGCTCCTTTTAGGTGGTGGTCGGTGGGAAGAATGACTTTTATGGCCGTTGAGAAGAAACCCCCTTTACAGATAGATAAAATTATCATTGCTCTGTGTTTTTTTTTTTTTTTTTTTTTTTTTTAATTTTTAGTCCTGTATCTGTAATTTTTACATTGACTAAAAAAAGTTACCTTTCAGAAAATAGGGATCCTCACCCTAGTGTGTTAGCTTCATGACTTGAGCTTTATGCATGACCTGTATCTTCAAGATCAGCTTCTCAGACACTTCAGCCCACCCCATGAAAGTCCGGAAGTGACTTAGTCATTAGAAAAATTAAGGGGCTTGCAATTACTCAACTTCTTTCGAAAGTGTGCCTAAGTTCAAGAGTTGAATTTAGAGCTTTTGAGTCACAGTCCTGAAACAAATGTGGTGTAATTGAGCATCAGTATGGTGTCAAAATACCCTATTTCCTGGTCCAAAGACTGGGCATTGAAGCTGAAGCATCAGCATGACAGCCAGGGCATTCTTTTCCACTTATGAGGTAATTTTAAGACTAGGTTCTCACTTGCTTCATTTGTTTTCGGTACCTTTTTTTACGTGCGTTTGGTGCGCTTTTGGGAATATTATTTATTTTTTTTAAGCCAATTTAAGTAACTAGGAGGAGGTGGTTAATGTGTTTTTTTGCATGCACTATTGGACCAAAAATGTGCTATCCCGACCCAAAGAATCTCCATGGGATAAAAGCAAAACCTAGCGTTGAACTTTGTAGCGCTGTTGGAAATGCACTTCAGATCGCCTAAACGTGAATGGGGCCCGAAGTACTGCAGATACCTTGGCCATACGTGGCTCGACTATTACGGGAATTGGCTGAAATTTCAGCCATGGGTGACCCTGCTGACACCTCCCGGCATCAGCCACAGTCACTGTTTTGGGGATTCTCACAGCCGCGGGCTCCTGCTTTTCCAAATACGATAGCCAGCAGCAGGGGGTTCTCAAAGGAAGTCTCAGCAATGGTAGCCCCCATACGTTTCTAATGATGTCACTTCAAGAGCTTGTTCACATTAGTGTGGTGCTTTCTAAAGGGTGATCCACATTCGGATCATTCATTGGAGAGTAATTGGCAGGTGGTGGGGAGGAGGTACAATGGTTTTAACCTCTTGGACCCTACACTAGTGTGCCGCAACTGCATGCGTTGCACGCATTCGCAAGGCGCTTGCACAGTGGTCCCATTGCTTTTACTGGGTGGTGATCCGCAGGCAGTAGCATTCTCCGAAAGTGGCAGAGTGTATAATTACCACTGGTACCTCATGACTATGAACTCTCTAAGGATCTGGGAAAAAAAAGAATTGCTCTACATAAAGATGGCCTGGGGCCTAGGCTATAGGAAGATTGCCAAGATCCTGAAACTGAACTGCAGCACGGTGGCTAAGACCATACAGAGGTTTGCCAGGACAGGTTCCACTCAGAACAGGCCTCGCCATGGTCGACCAAAGTAGTTGAGTGCACGTGCTCAGCGTCATCCAGAGGTTGTCTTTGGGAACTAGACATATGAGCGCTGCCAGCATTGCTGCAGAGGTTGAAGGGATGGGGGGGGTCAGCCTGTCGGTGCTCAGACCATACGCCGCACACTGCATCAAATTGGTCTGCATGGCTGTCATCCCAGAAGGAAGCCTCTTCTAAAGATGATGCACAAGAAAGCCTGCAAACAGTTTGCTGAAGACAAGCAGACTAAGGACATGGATTACTGGAACCATGTCCTGTGGTCTGATGAGACCAAGATAAACTTATTTGGTTCAGATGGTGTCAAGCGTGTGTGGCGGCAACCAGGTGAGGAGTACAAAGACAAGTTGTTTTGGTTGACCCAGGTGGACTTGTCTTTTTTTTTTTTTCAACCTGACTAACTATGTAACTATGTAAGTGTGTCTTGCCTACAGCCAAGCATGGTGGTGGGAGTGTCATGGCCTGGGGCTGCATGAGTGCTGCCTGCACCGGGGAGCTACAGTTCATTGAGGGAACCATGAATGCCAACATGTACTGTGACATACTGAAGCAGAGCATGATCCCCTCCCTTCAGAGACTGGGCTGCAGGGCAGTAATCCAACATAACGACCCCAAACACATCTCCAAGGCGACCCCTGCCTTGCTAAAGAAGCTGAGGGTAAAGGTGATGGAATGGCCAAGCATGTCTCCAGACCTAAACCCTATTGAATATCTGTGGGGCATCTTCAAAAGGAAGGTGGAGGAGCGCAAGGTCTCTAACATCCACCAGCTCTGTGATGTCTCCATGGAGGAGTGGAAGAGGACTCCAGTGGCAACCTGTGAAGCTCTGGTGAACTCCATGCCCAAGAGGGTTAAGGCAGTGCTGGAAAATAATGGTGGCCACACAAAATATTGACACTTTGGGCCCAATTTGGACATTTTCTCTTAGGGGTGTACTCACTTTTGTTGCCAGCAGTTTAGACATTAATGGCTGTGTGTTGAGTTATTTTGAGGGGACAGTAAATTTACACTGTTATACAAGCTGTACACTCACTACTTTACATTGTAGCAAAGTGTCATTTCTTCAGTGTTGTCACATGAAAAGATAGAATAAAATATTTACAAAGATGTGAGGGATGTACTGTCAGATAGTGTGTGTGTGTGTGTGTGTGTGTATATATATATATATATATATAGTTTTTTTTTTTTTTTTTTTTTTTTTTTTACGATCAAAAAAAAAAACTGCAATGCTGGTAAATATTTAATATATTGCTAATAATTATATATATATATATTAAAAGAAATATATAGAATATTGACCAGCATTGCAGTAAGTAAAAAAAAAACTTTTTTTTTTTTTTTCAATCAAAAAAAAAAAAACTGCAATGCTGGTCAATATTCTATGTATTTCTTTTAATACAATTTTTTTTCTATATATATTTATTATTAGAAATATATAAAATATTGACCAGTATTGCAGTTTTTTTTTTTTTTTTTTTTTTGCTGATCGTAAATGTAAAAAAAAAAAAAAAATAAATAATTACATATAGAGATTATAAATAAATAATGTCTCCCTCTTTAAATATTTGAAACTCTGGGAACTAGGAGACTTTTTATACCCGCATGTTCACATGTAACGTGCGCACTGTACACGTGTTTTTTGCGCAGGAACTTTTCCCCGGAAGATCCGGCATTTATATATCTGTAGAGTCTGCAAGGACCCTAAAAGTGCGACCGTTCTAGTGAAATGTAATTCTTTAGGAAATGCGAAGTGTCTGATTTATGAGTCGGGTGTATAATGATATGGGTGGGTGTCTAAGGGTTTGGAGGGCTTCGTCTATTGGATGTGACATTGGTGGTGAGTCATTGAAGATCGGGGGCGTTACTGGGCAGGGTGTGGTGCTGGGAAGGGGGGTGATGGGATGGGGGGGGTCCAAACTTTCCCGCATTTAAGGAAGACCGTTGAAGCGTTGTGTGTGGAGTGTGACTCAGGGTGTCTCCATTCTTGTCTTCTTCTGACAGGAAGTGACCAACATTAACCCAGCGTTAACCCTGCACTGCAAAGATGGTGTAGCTGGAGGTTCTGTTTATCAGTGAATTCGCCGCCATCTCCCCGAATGTGACAGCTGTGCACACTATATACTTCTTTTTTTTTTTTTTTTTTGGTGATCGGTTATGTAGAGGCAAACCCTGGATGATTCTCAAAGCACTGTGTATAATAAACAATTTTCATGTTTATATAATAAGATCATTTGTTTTGTTTTGTTTTTTTTTTTTGTTATGTTTTATGTTTCTTTTTTCTTAGTTTGTTGCATCCCAGTGCTACTGATATCCCGCAGCAGCCAAATAGGCTAAAGTGAGAGTATCTGTCAAGGTTTATGTAATTGTCAAGGTTTATGTAGTTATCTCATGAGCCCCTCCTCCTGGGGGGTCCATGCTTATGATTATTTGTACAGATTTTATGCACAGAAGTTTGCGTTCAGAAAATACGTGAGATGCGCATGCGCAACATTTACAAAAGTTCTTTGACTTGAATGGCAGGCTCTACACGGCACAGGCTCGGGAAAGTGCCTGGAAATGTACATAAGACCCCTTCAGATAACCATATGCATGAACCCTTAAACTGGCCATACATTATTCATTTTTCTTGAACCTTCACCTGTGAAAAGCAAGGGCCTGCCTGATTGCTTACAGATTGAAAGTGTTTAGGTCTAACCTCATATTATCCACTTGGCGATCGCAATATGTATATATACGTTGTGGCTTTGAAGTGGTTTCCCGGGATTTCTTTTTTCAGCCGGCGGCTGGCTTGTTTATGAAAGCATCTGAGCAGCTAAGTAGCCTCTGGATCGCTTCCAGAAGTGGCGGGAGGGGCCTCCCACCCTGCTGTTCGATTATGTTTCTCAGTGCGCCCAAGAAAAGATCGGACAGGTTGTGCGGCTGGCCATTGATGTTCCCAGACACCAGATCGTCTTTGGACTTGGACTGTCCGTGGACCTCTTGGACTGTCCGTGGACCTCTTGGACTGTCCGTGGACCTCTTGGACTGTCCGTGGACCTCTTGGACTGTCCGTGGACCTCTTGGACTGTCCGTGGACCTCTTGGACTGTCCGTGGACCTCTTGGACTGTCCGTGGACCTCTTGGACTGTCCGTGGACCTCTTGGACTGTCCGTGGACCTCTTGGACTGTCCGTGGACCTCTTGGACCGTCCGTGGACCTCTTGGACTGTCCGTGGACCTCTTGGACTTGGATGACCCGAGTGACTTTGTGGAATCACTTCCGGTCTAGGGCGGAAGTAAACCCCTTGAGTATTACCTGTTATCCCTTGTTTCTATTGCGCTCTCCTCCCCTTCTAGTTGTTGACCCGGAAGTGACGCGTGACGTCACTTCCGGGTCCACGTCGACGGCTTCCCCCACCATCAAGGCTGGGAAAGAATGTAATGCAGTGCGATGTGCATTGCATAACATTCAGTGGAGCACAGGGGAGACATCCAGAGTCTTTTAGATGCTGGATGTCTCATTAAAGAGAACCTGTCCCCAAAACAAATCTCACAGTGGACTTTTTGCCCTTCTGTGATAAGACACTTATTTTTTTTTTTTACTAATTTTTACAGGACATGCAGTCTTTTGGAACATTCAGCCTGGCTGTGGGCAAACTTGTTAGGTGGAAGCATTCGGTGGCTGTGCTGCTGCCCAAATGCTTCCACACACCCTGTTAAAGTGGCTCTCTGCCCCCCCCCCCCCAATGTCTGAATTACACCAAACTGTCCCTTTTTGTTTAGCAAGCTTGGAGACCCCCCCCCTGCTATGCCAGGCCATGGCTAAACAAGGACCTTCATGGCAGGATCACCAGAGATGGTTCTAGTGGGAGTTCCAGAAATGGTATTAATGGTGTAACACTTGGGGTTAGATTGGCTTCAGTTTAGTTAGAAGTTTTGCCATACCGAGTTGACATTCCTTTGAATTGTTGCCCTTCTCTGTTGAGAAAGATCGCTTTCATATACTCAGTAATTGTCGTGAAAATTTGTTGAAGGGACGCATTCTCTGGTACATTCTTGTGCCTTTGCATATAAATCAACTGAAAACCCCCAAAATTATTGCGGCGTGTCACTGCTGAAAAGAGAATTTTATTCTATGGGAAAGGCTGGTATAGAGACCCTCTTGTACATAAACCAGGCTGACATAATGCTGAAAGGGGACATTTGCATTATTCGGAAGGCTAAAGGCTCACAATCGCTAAAAAAAAAAAAAAAAAAAAAAAAGCCCCATCTCCATGTTTTTCAAAGGTCCATCAGGAAAAAAAAATTTGAAAATGCAACTCAGGCTGTAATACTCACCTCCTCTCCCATGCTGACCCCTGCAGTACCTCTTCTCTGCCACTAGATGTCTTCTGGGTTGAATGACACCCATGGGCCATATTTGATTTCTATGATGGGAGCTAGGAAAGCCAGCCACTAGGCAGAACTCGATGGTGCTTAACCCCTTCTGTTCTCCTCCTCCCAAAGATGGGGCACAAGTCCTCCCAATACACCGATGGGGCACAATTTCTCCTAATGACACCAAAGATGGGGCACAATTTTCTCCCAATGACACCAGCAATGGGGCCTAATGACGCCAATAATGGGGCGCAATTTTTGCCATTGAGACCAATGATGGGGCGCCATTTCTCAATGGTGCTTGACCCCTTCCTGTTCTACCAATGATGGGGCACAATTCCTCCCAATGACACCAATGATGGGGCACTATTCCTCCCAATGACACCAATGATGGGACACAATTTCTCTTAATGATAACCGTAATGGGGCACAATTTTTCTCCCAATAACATCAATGATGGGGCATAATTTCTCCTAATGACACCAATGATGGTGCACAATTGTCCCCCAATGACACCAGCAATGGGGCCTAATGACACCAATGATGGGGTGCAATTTCTGCCACCGACATCAAAGATGGGGGCGCAATTTCTGCCACCGACATCACTTCTACGGGCCACAGTCCAGCCCTCCTGAAGTCTGAAGGACAGAAAACCGGCCCTTTTTGTTTAGAAAGTTTGTTGACCCCTGATATAGAATAACGGTAATCTGAAATGGAACTACCTTCACATAGACTTCTATGGGGTGGTCTCCAGCCTTAAGACACAACCACATAGACCTCTATAGGACTGTCTCTGCCCTTGGCACACAGCCTCATAGACGTCTATGGGACCATCTCTGCCTTTGGGACACAGCCACATAGACTTCTATGGAACCATCTCTGCCTTTGGGACACAGCCACATAGACTTCTATGGAACCATCTCTGCCCTTGGGACACAGCCACATAGACTTCTATGGAACCATCTCTGCCCTTGGGACACAGCCACATAGACTTCTATGGAACCATCTCTGCCCTTGGGACACAGCCACATAGACTTCTATGGAACCGTCTCTGCCCTTGGGACACAGCCACATAGACTTCTATGGGACCCTCTCTGCCCTTGGCACACAGCCACATAGACTTCTATGGAACCATCTCTGCCCTTGGGACACAGCCACATAGACTTCTATGGAACCATCTCTGCCCTTGGGACACAGCCACGTAGACTTCTATGGAACCATCTTTGCCCTTGGGACGCAGCCACATAGACTTCTATGGAACCATCTCTGCCCTTGGGACACAGCCACATAGACTTCTATGGGACCCTCTCTGCCCTTGGGACACAGCCACATAGACTTCTATGGGACCCTCTCTGCCCTTGGGACACAGCCACATAGACTTCTATCGGACCGTCTCTGCCCTTGGGACACAGCCACATAGACTTCTATGGGACCCTCTCTGCCCTTGGACCACAGCTACGTAGACTTCTATGGGACCATTTTCGCCCTTGGACCACAGCTACATAGACTTCTATGGGACCATTTTCGCCCTTGACACACAGCCACATAGACTTCTTTGGCACACAGCCACATAGACTTCTATGGGACCCTCTCTACCCTTGGCACACAGCCACATAGACTTCTATGGAACCATCTCTGCCCTTGGGACACAGCCACATAGACTTCTATGGAACCATCTCTGCCCTTGGGACACAGCCACATAGACTTCTATGGAACCGTCTCTGCCCTTGGGACACAGCCACATAGACTTCTATGGGACCCTCTCTGCCCTTGGCACACAGCCACATAGACTTCTATGGGACCCTCTCTGCCCTTGGCACACAGCCACATAGACTTCTATCGGACCGTCTCTGCCCTTGGGACACAGCCACATAGACTTCTATGGAACCATCTCTGCCCTTGGGACACAGCCACATAGACTTCTATGGAACCATCTCTGCCCTTGGGACACAGCCACATAGACTTCTATGGAACCATCTCTGCCCTTGGGACACAGCCACATAGACTTCTATGGAACCGTCTCTGCCCTTGGGACACAGCCACATAGACTTCTATGGAACCATCTCTGCCCTTGGGACACAGCCACGTAGACTTCTATGGAACCATCTCTGCCCTTGGGACACAGCCACGTAGACTTCTATGGAACTGTCTCTTAGTGTATTTGGCACCCAGGTTACCAGAAGTCTATGTGGCTCTAATGTGCAATCATAATCAGGTCAATGACAAATAGGTCTTATCCTTCTTAATTTTTAACTATTTTATTTTAAAATGAAAGTAAGGTTTTTGAAGTCTTTTTGGAAGTGTATTTTCGTTTTTCTTAGCTATACTCCAGCAGTCGGGGGTGGAGGAGGGTGATCGCATTGCTTGCCCCACTGCACATTATGACACTTCCTTCCTGCCAGTAGTTCTATTTGGGTGGAACCTCCCTTTTTTTTTTTTTTTTTTTTTCTGTTCTAAAGCAGGAAGCCGCCGGTTATCCAGCCTTGCTTCTTTTTTTTTTTCTTTTTTTTTTTTTTTTTTTTTTTTTTTTAACCATTTATCAGAAATATAAGGAAATCTGTGTTGTGCATAAACCCTCAAATCACACTTGTGGCTGCAAAAAAAAAAAAAAAAGCTGTGCGAATAGATTATTTTATTTATTTTGTTTTATTTATTTTGTTTTATTTATTTTGTTTTATTTTATTTATTTATTTTATGGATGCAACCCAAAATCTAAAAATCTCATATTTACTTATATTTGTAATATTCAAGCTTGAGCTTTCATTAGAAATCCTTGGCGATCCTGCCATGAAAGACCCCGTTCAGGCACTTCCTGTTGTAGGGTGACAACACTCCACTGTTGCGTTGTCACGCGAGCTTTTGATTAAGGCTAAATTCACATGGACGCTAAAAAATGGGATTGATCTGCATTTTCATCATCACATGGCAGCTGGCGGGGCTCATACACATGCAGTGGCTGTGTTAAGTTTGAATGGCGGCACCACCTATTAAACTCACTCATTGAAGTCAATGGGATTGTGCCGCAAGGTGTGGCGCAGTATTTTAATGTAAAATTCCTCTTTGGCTGAAAAAAAAAAAAAAAAAATAGGCATTCAGGAGATTGCAGGATCTCCTCCTCCTGAATGCCTGCAAACCATAGATTGCTTTTCAGAGGGATGATAGGTACTGCTGCCAGTGTGAAGGAGACTACCAGTGGTCATTTCCACACCAGATACACAGGCATGGTTTATTCTTGTCACCATGGGGAAGCTCGCCCAGAAAAATGCCGTGCAGCCTTTGCGGCAGTGCATGTGGACAGGAAGTAGCTGCAAAGAGGCGGCAAGTGACAAGCATCACTGAGATGTAACAAAGGGGGGAAAAAATAGATTTTCCTAAATTTTTGTTTTCCTTTTTCCTCCTTTTTTGTTACTTTGTTTTACTCTTTAAATAGAAAAAAAAAAAAAATTTGTACTTTTTTTTTTTTTTTTTTTTTTGTCTTTTACTTGAGTTCTACTTTTTTACTTTTCTTTGTCTTTTTACATTTTTTTTTTTTTTTTTTTTTTTACTTTTGTTTTACTCCTTCTTTTATTAAACCATAAAAAAAAAAAAAAATTTGTTTAGATGTACTTTGGTACGGAGCAGAGTTTAAATGCAGACTTTCTTGATTGAAAGCGGATCACCTAAAGTCTCATATAGGCTTTAGAACAGGGTTCCCGAAATGGTGGACCGCGGCCTGAACCCGGACTGAGCGATTAGTCCTGTCTGGACCGTGGCCATGCCACTAATCGACTTGAGCGTTCTCTCCCTTGGTTCTTCCACCTGGTCCCTGCTATCATCCTCACAGTGGGCAGGGGAGGGAGGTGCTGCATATCAGGACAGAGGGTGGGAGTCTTTTTACATGAACTAGCCGGTAATCACACGCTTGTTAATGTAAGTTGGGCAGCTCCCGCCCACCGTCCCGATATGCAGCATCTCCCACCCCCGCCTGCTGTGAGGATGGCGGTGGCCGGGAGGACCGAGAGAACTTTGGTAGGACTGTGCAGGAGAGGCTACATGATGATATGTAAAGGGGGGGGGCAGAATGGTGTGTGATGCGTAAAGGAGGGGGGGGGCACGGTGTGTGATGCGTAAAGGAGGGGGGGGGCACGGTGTGTGATGCGTAAAGGAGCGGAGGCGCGGTGTGTGATGCGTAAAGGAGCGGGGGCACGGTGTGTGATGCGTAAAGGAGCGGGGGCACGGTGAGGCACAGTGTGTGATGTGTAAAGGAGCGGGGGCACGGTGTGTGATGCGTAAAGGAGGGGGGGCACGGTGTGTGATGCGTAAAGGAGGGGGGGCACGGTGTGTGATGCGTAAAGGAGGGGGGGGCACGGTGTGTGATGCGTAAAGGAGGGGGGGCACGGTGTGTGATGCGTAAAGGAGGGGGGGCACGGTGTGTGATGCGTAAAGGAGGGGGGGGCACGTTGTGTGATGCGTAAAGGAGGGGGGGGCACGGTGTGTGATGCGTAAAGGAGCGGGGGCACGGTGTGTGATGCGTAAAGGAGCGGGGGCACGGTGTGTGATGCGTAAAGGAGCGGGGGCACGGTGTGTGATGCGTAAAGGAGCGGGGGCACGGTGTGTGATGCGTAAAGGAGCGGGGGCACGGTGTGTGTGATGCGTAAAGGAGCGGGGGCACGGTGTGTGTGATGCGTAAAGGAGCGGAGGCACGGTGTGTGATGCGTAAAGGAGCGGAATGGTGTGTGATGCGTAAAGGAGGGGGGGGGCACGGTGTGTGATGCGTAAAGGAGCGGAGGCGCGGTGTGTGATGCGTAAAGGAGCGGGGGCACGGTGTGTGATGCGTAAAGGAGCGGGGGCACGGTGAGGCACAGTGTGTGATGCGTAAAGGAGCGGGGGCACGGTGTGTGATGCGTAAAGGAGGGGGGGGCACGGTGTGTGATGCGTAAAGGAGGGGGGGCACGGTGTGTGATGCGTAAAGGAGGGGGGGGCACGGTGTGTGATGCGTAAAGGAGGGGGGGCACGGTGTGTGATGCGTAAAGGAGGGGGGGGCACGGTGTGTGATGCGTAAAGGAGCGGGGGCACGGTGTGTGATGCGTAAAGGAGCGGGGGCACGGTGTGTGATGCGTAAAGGAGCGGGGGCACGGTGTGTGATGCGTAAAGGAGCGGGGGCACGGTGTGTGATGCGTAAAGGAGCGGGGGCACGGTGTGTGTGATGCGTAAAGGAGCAGGGGCACGGTGTGTGTGATGCGTAAAGGAGCGGAGGCACGGTGTGTGATGCGTAAAGGAGCGGAATGGTGTGTGATGCGTAAAGGAGGGGGGGGGCACGGTGTGTGATGCGTAAAGGAGCGGAGGCGCGGTGTGTGATGCGTAAAGGAGCGGGGGCACGGTGTGTGATGCGTAAAGGAGCGGGGGCACGGTGAGGCACAGTGTGTGATGCGTAAAGGAGCGGGGGCACGGTGTGTGATGCGTAAAGGAGGGGGGGCACGGTGTGTGATGCGTAAAGGAGGGGGGGCACGGTGTGTGATGCGTAAAGGAGGGGGGGCACGGTGTGTGATGCGTAAAGGAGGGGGGGGCACGGTGTGTGATGCGTAAAGGAGGGGGGGGGCACGGTGTGTGATGCGTAAAGGAGCGGGGGCACGGTGTGTGATGCGTAAAGGAGCGGGGGCACGGTGTGTGATGCGTAAAGGAGCGGGGGCACGGTGTGTGTGATGCGTAAAGGAGCGGGGGCACGGTGTGTGTGATGCGTAAAGGAGCGGGGGCACGGTGTGTGTGATGCGTAAAGGAGCGGAGGCACGGTGTGTGATGCGTAAAGGAGCGGAGGCACGGTGTGTGATGCGTAAAGGAGCGGAGGCACGGTGTGTGATGCGTAAAGGAGCGGGGGCACGGTGTGTGATGCGTAAAGGAGCGGGGGCACGGTGTGTGATGCGTAAAGGAGCGGGGGCACGGTGTGTGATGCGTAAAGGGGGGGCACGGTGTGTGATGCGTAAAGGGGGGGGGGGCACGGTTTGTGATGCGTAAAGGAGCGGAGGCGCGGTGTGTGATGCGTAAAGGAGGGGGGCACGGTGTGTGATGCGTAAAGGAGCGGAGGCGCGGTGTGTGATGCGTAAAGGAGGGGGGCACGGTGTGTGATGCGTAAAGGAGCGGAGGCGCGGTGTGTGATGCGTAAAGGAGCGGAGGCACGGTGTGTGATGCGTAAAGGAGCGGAGGCACGGTGTGTGATGCGTAAAGGAGGGGGGCGCGGTGTGTGATGCGTAAAGGAGCGGAGGCACGGTGTGTGATGCGTAAAGGAGGGGGGGGGCACGGTGTGTGATGCGTAAAGGAGGGGGGGCACGGTGTGTGATGTTTAAAGGAGGGGCATGCTGATGTAAAGTTGGACAGTGTGATGTGTAAAGGGGGCACAGTGAGGTAAAGAGGGACACTGATGTTTTAAGGGGTGCATGCTGATGAAAGGGGGGCACTGTGATGTGTAAAGGGTACATGGTGATGTTTAGGTAAAGGGGGGGCACGGCGGTGCGTAAAGTTGGGCACTGTAATGTAAAGGAGCATTGTGATATAAAGGGGAACTGAGGACACTGCTGGACTGCTTTAAAGGGGGGAGTGTGATGTGAAGGGTGTCCGGGGGGGGGGGGGGTCACAATGATGTACAGGGGAACTCTGATATAAAAGGGGTCTGCGATCTGTTATAATGCAAACTTGAGATTTGGACCTCTGCCATAAAATGAATATTATTTGTTTTATATTTTAAAACAAATGATTTGATACACGTTGCAAGCGGAATTTTGTACTTTTTTCGAATTTGGGACTTGCACCAGTTTAGTTACGTTGGTGCGGCGCTGTGACTTGCCGCTCTGATCTGCCATTTTACGTGTATAGAATTTGGGAACGCGGATTTCAAGGCCTGTGTTGAACGCGGCTGAGCCTTTTTTGTATTCCGTCGACATAGAAGTGGGAACCTCGCATCCTCCGGGGGAAGGGCTCTTGGCAGTTGGTGATAAAGACCGAACCTTGTTCCAGCTTGAATGGAAGCATTTTTGGCCGCTGTTCTGCGAGATTCAACCCCGTCAAGTTTCTACTTGAATGGAAAGTGTAAAGTCGGCTTGAGGTTGAAAAGAAGATAAGACTTCAAGTAACGCTAGCAAGTCTCTTACAGTTCAGTACTGCTACAAAGTGTTAAAAAAATATATATATATATATATATATATATGTAAATGCATTTTCTATGTTTAAAAACATATGTTTAGGGAAAGACCAAATATTTTTTTTTTTTTTTGTATAAAATATTTTTAAATGGTGAATCTCCAGCGTCCCTAGTAGATGAGGGGGTGGGGGAGAGAAGGTTCAGATCCAAATATTTTTATTATTTTTTTCATATTTTTATTTTTTCATTTTTAAAGAGCAACTGTCATCTCTGTCCCGCAGAGGCTCCTCCTCTGACCCGAAGTCCCATTCACTTTAATGGGACGGCTGGTGATGCGGCAGTGACACAACAAGGTGAGGGACGTGGCGGCAGCAGGTGAGTGCATGTCCGCTAACAGGCTCTGCCATGATGGATCTGAAATGACAGGTGCTCTTTACATGTAAGGACTTATTCTTTCTGGTAGTTATAAGATTTAATATTTGCAAACAAAATTAAGGTTTCCTATTCAGAATAATAAGCTGTCAAGTTAGTAAAACAGCGATATCAGAACTGATTCAATCATACAGTTTGTAGTGTACATGGATTTGCAAAACAATGGGATAAAGGAAAATTCCTGAACTTTGTTTTATTTCATGGTTACTGTGAAATTGTGTGAATGCATCAGCTTGCAGAGCCTTGCACTTTTTGAATGGGCCGGCTGCGTGGAAAGGGGTTGGGGGGGGGGGGGGACTAAGGGGCTGCACTGCTGCGAACATAGCTGGAAGTGGGAGCGGGTACCTGTCAAAACCAAGTTCCCGCTCCTGCCCCCCCCCCCCCAAAAGGTACAAAAATGTGGGGTGAGGAGGCAGATGAGCAGGGCTTCCTCCTTTGTTTGCAGCTCTGCTATAAAGAATAAATGAAGGAAACAATAAAGTTATAAAATTTAAGAGAATAAAAAAATCAATAAAATACATAGATAAATAAAATAAATAATATTATTAATAATGAAAAATTAAAGGGGAAAAAATAAGGGAAGACTTGAAAATGAAAAAAGAAATGGATAAAAAATTAATAATAATAATAATAATAATATTATTAATAATCATAATGAAAAATTAAGGGGGGAGGGGGGAAATAAGGGAAGACTTGAAAATGATAAATGAAATAAATACATGGATAAATATAATAATAATAATGCAAATAAGAATAAAGAAAAAAACACCTGAAAATGGGTAAAAACAGTCAAGAATAACCATTTAAATAGACCAATAAAATAAAATCATAGATAAATCTTAATAGGAATAAAACATAATTAAAGGAAAGGCATTAAACATGAACAGTGCATTTAAGCATCTGCATGGTAAAGTCGTATTTAATGAGTTTTGCATTTAAAGCTTCATACACTTTAATCTGGCAAAGAATGTCGCCACTGCAGATGTTGAAGATCCGGACTTTAAAATTATTTTACTATTCTATCCATCTTCTACTGGAAAGGAAATCTCTGAGCTGGGAAGCTACTTTTTCTTTTTTCTTTCTTAACTGAAAAGTTGATGATTCCCCAACACTCCATAAAGAATCTGGAATTTGAAATATGCTGCAAAGTTTTAGGCCTGGTGTTTAACTCTCTGTATGCAGAATATATATTATATGCAGAGTTGTAGTTTTTTCAGTGGGAAGAATGCTCCTTGCATTGGTGGTCACTGGGAAGAATTCTCCTTACATTGGTGGTCAGTGGGAAGAATGCTCCTTACATTGGAAGTCAGTGGGAAGAATGCTCCTTACATTGGTGATCAGTGGGAAGAATGCTCCTTACATTGGAAGTCAGTGGGGAAGAATGCCCCTTACATTGGTGGTCAGTGGGAAGAATGCCCCTTACATTGGTGGTCAGTGGGAAGAATGCCCCTTACATTGGTGGTCAGTGAGAAGAATGCCCCTTACATTGGTGGTCAGTGGGAAGAATGCCCCTTACATTGATGGTCAGTGGGAAGAATGCTTCCTAGATTGGTGGTCAGTGAGAAGAATGCTCCCTACTTTGGTGGTCAGTGAGAAGAATGCTCCCTACTTTGGTGGTCAGTGGGAAGAATGCTCCCTACTTTGGTGGTCAGTGGGGAAGAATGCCCCTTACATTGGTGGTCAGTGGGGAAGAATGTCCCTTACATTGATGGTCAGTGGGGAAGAATGTCCCTTACATTGATGGTCAGTGGGAAGAATGCTCCCTACTTTGGTGGTCAGTGAGAAGAATGCTCCCTACTTTGGTGGTCAGTGAGAAGAATGCTCCCTACTTTGGTGGTCAGTGGGAAGAATGCTCCCTACTTTGGTGGTCAGTGGGAAGAATGCTCCCTACTTTGGTGGTCAGTGGGAAGAATGCTCCCTACTTTGGTGGTCAGTGGGAAGAATGCTCCCTACTTTGGTGGTCAGTGGGAAGAATGCTCCCTACTTTGGTGGTCAGTGGGAAGAATGCTCCCTACTTTGGTGGTCAGTGGGGAAGAATGCCCCTTACATTGGTGGTCAGTGGGGAAGAATGCCCCTTACATTGGTGGTCAGTGGGGAAGAATGCCCCTTACATTGGTGGTCAGTGGGGAAGAATGCCCCTTACATTGGTGGTCAGTGGGGAAGAATGCCCCTTACATTGGTGGTCAGTGGGGAAGAATGCCCCTTACATTGGTGGTCAGTGGGGAAGAATGCCCCTTACATTGGTGGTCAGTGGGGAAGAATGCCCCTTACATTGGTGGTCAGTGGGGAAGAATGCCCCTTACATTGGTGGTCAGTGGGAAGAATGCCCCTTACATTGGTGGTCAGTGGGGAAGAATGCCCCTTACATTGGTGGTCAGTGGGAAGAATGTCCCTTACATTGGTGATCACGGCGAAGAATGCTCCTTGCGTTGGCAGTCAAAACAGGAGGACCATCTTTCCATTGGTAATCATTGGGAGAGGGACCGGATTGCATTGGTGGTCAGTCGAAGGACTGCCCCCCCCCCCTACAGATCCCTTACGAATGTGGTGACCATTGGTCTCAGTTACTTATCTGGGAGGCAGAAAGTGCTCATTTTTCATGGAACCCCTAGAACCCTCCGGAGGAACCCTGGTTGAGAAAGGTGCCTCAAAATGTAATTGTTGGTGCAAATCGAAGTAAAGAAAAGTAGAAACGAAGGACTTTGTTGCACATTTAATAAAGGTTCCATATATTAGTCACTCTCTCATGGGGCGGACTTACCTCCTCTCTATTACACTATATATGAAATAATTACTCAATTTATTACTAAAAAAAAAAAAAATTTGTGACTTCTCTTCCGGTTTAATTTGATGAGCTCCAGCACCGAGCTCTAGATTTGACTTTAGCAGCCTTGCCTCTTGGGTATGATAATGTCATATAGATAGAAGAAATGACTCAGTACAACAGACCTGGTTTTGTCCCAGACGTTGCTCGGGTGCCTTTTGATTGTTTGATTTTTTGAAGCTCCCTTTCTTTGTGTGGTCCGGGGGATTTCAGTAGTCGCTGGATGTGTAATACTCGTGCCACGCCTTTGTAGCTGGCTGTCTGCATCCGGCAGGATGTGAGCCGTGGAGTTGCTGTTCTAGGTGTAGCCCCACTTCACAGTTCAGAGCGGAATTTTGAAGAATCAGATGTACATATTTATAGCGTTGAGTAACGCCGGCTTCCATAAATGTCCTGCAGTCATTTTTTACTGTACACGAGCAACGCCCCTTTATTTCAGTTGCGTGAAAAGATTGTGATGGTTTGAGGATATCCCTAAGCAATGTGTCAGTGTAGCACTTCCAGATATTTTATTACCTCTCGCAGAGATCATAGTATTTCCCCTGAAGAATCCTCTATCTACCTTTCTCTCTGGAAGGACAGCACCATCTTTGTTTAGGCATCATCAGATATTTTCTGGACTGTAATGCCAGCTCAGAGATGAACGTTTGTTCACAAATGTCTATTTTGACGTGATATAATGTTGCAGTCTAATTACTAGGGCAGAAGAGATGAAAGGGAATGCAGTCTTGTGACCTCATCCCAGCCTAGGCAGGGTGACGGGGGACTTCATTCCAGCCTAGGCAAGGCCACTGGGTTGGTGATGCCATCTCAGCCCAGGGAAGGTCACTGGTGTGATGACCTCATTTCAGCCTAGGCAAAGCCACTGAACCGGTGACGACCTCCCAGCCTAGGCAGGGCCACTGGGTTGGTGAGGCCACCCCAGCCTAGGCAGGGCCACTGGGTTGGTGAGGCCACCCCAGCCTAGGCAGGGCCACTGGGTTGGTGAGGCCACCCCAGCCTAGGCAGGGCCACTGGGTTGGTGAGGCCACCCCAGCCTAGGCAGGGCCACTGGGTTGGTGAGGCCACCCCAGCCTAGGCTGGGCCAGCCTGGGTTGGTGAGGCCATTTCAGCCTAGGCTGGGCCAGCCTGGGTTGGCGACGCCATTTCAGCCTAGGCTGGGCCAGTCTGGGTTGGTGATGCCATCGAAGCCTAGGCAAGGTCACTGTACTGGGGACGAAGGGGTCTTCAAAAAGAAAAAAGTGGAGCTTCTACAAAGAATATGTTGTGTATTGTAACCTGTCAGATGTTTCTTCATGCGGACTTGTTACTGATTGGCCTGCTGTAAATACATTTGGCACCATGTAGCCTTTGTGTAGAAGGTCCTGGGTAGCTTGCCTGGGTATTACTTTGCATATTCTTTTACATTTTACCGGTAGGTGCGGTTTGCAAAAAAATCATTGTTCTCTCCTCGGTTTAAGTATTTTAACTTCTCTTGGTGTCTTGCATTCCCTATACAACAGAGCTCAGACTGGGGGGGGGGGGGGAGTCAATCTGTTCTGCCGCAGTGTTAACAAGTGTAATGCTGTTAGGTTCAGAGTGACAGAGAGGATCTCATTAGTCTTCCGCTTCTCCTTCACTGTCCAATCACAGGCTAAGGAAGGAACAATCCCTGTAAGGCCTCTTTCACACAGGAGGCGGTGAAATCGGGCATTTGATCCACAGTATTTACCACTCACGTAACGCATAATAGGAGAGAGCAGGTTGAGCAGAGAGATGCCCTCCTCAGTCTGCTGCTGCTGCTGTTAACTGCCCAATCAGCAGGCAGGGTGAGGTGGGAGGGGCACCACTGAATGGTTATCAACCATTAGAAGGCTGAACTGGCCAATCAGCAGGTAATGTGAGGTTAGAGGGGCACCAATGCATGACTGTTAACCAATTGGAAGGCTGAACTGCCCAATCAGTGGGTAATGTGACGCTAGAGGGGTACTAATATATGGCTGTCAACCAATAGGAAGCCTGAACTGCCCAATCAGCAGGCAGTGTGAGCAGAGAGATGCCCTCCTCAGTCTTCTGCTGCTTTTTACTGCGCAATCATTAGGCAAGGTTAGTTGAGAGGGGCACCATTGTATGGCTATCAACCAATAGGAAGGCTGAACTCCAACACTGGTCTCCTTACCTGTTGTACATAATTTGGCTATCGGGATACTATTCTAAGTAAATCCTCACCATCAGCTGTTGTGACAAGTCTTGTGCTGATCAGATACTATTCAAATATAATGGGTAAGTACAAATAATGAGTAAAAAAAATAAAAAAACATTTTTTGGGCAGTTATGTAAACTTTTCAGCCAGTTGGGATGCTTAACTCTTTTGCTGAAGAGGAGGAGACGCCGCACAAGGAGCCAATCAGTTCATGTGCTGACAAAGAGCATGAATGACAGAGGAGCTCCTCTGCGCTGCCTCCCCTTCCCAGTCCAATCACAGGCTAGGGGCGGGTCCATGACAGTCTGGGAGGAAGTGTGTTAAATAGTGCTGGCTGTCAGAAGACTGAGGACATCTAGTGGTAGAAAAAAGGGACAGCAGGAGACGGCTTTGCATTAAAGGGAAGTATTGGAGCTGAATTTGTGTTTTTTTTTTTTTTTCTTCTCTATTTTATTTTTATGATAGGAATTCTGCTTTATGGTAGGCATTCAGCTTTATTTACATTTGTAACTACATTCCTCGGTTTTGATATGCTGCCATTCTTTCTGCGAAGTATTTGCTGTTCCTCACCACTGTATTTGCCTATAGACTGATAACAGGATTAGTGTTTACTTTTGTTGTAGATTCAGTCAGCCTTGTATATATACATAGCTTATGAGCCTTGATTAGAAAGATTTGATCAAAGCTTCTTCTGCTTAGACCTCCGGATGAAAAAGGTTGGCTCGTTCCAAGTGGGTGAGAGTCTGCCTTGGGGCACATGGACAAAGCAATCACCATACCGGGTTTAGTCTTATGGAGCGATGGAGTATAGCAATGATGGCATAAAGAAGCTAATACACTAGATTACCAAAAGTATTGGGATGCCTGCCTTTACACGCAAATTAACTTTAAAGGCGTCTTAGTCCGTAGGGTTCAATATTGAGTTGGCCCACCCTTTGCAGCTATAACAGCTTCAACTCTTCTAGGAAGGCCGTCCACAAGGTTTAGGAGTGTCTATGGGAATGCTTGACCATTCTTCCAGAAACGCATTTGTGAGGTCAGGCACTGATGATGGACGAGACGGCCTGGCTCGCAGTCCCTGCTCTAATATATCCCAAAGGTGTTCTATCGGGTTGAGGTCAGGCCAGTCAAGTTCCTCCACCCTAAACTCGCTCATCCATGTCTTTATGGACCTTGCTTTGTGCACTGGTGCGCAGTCATGTTGGAACAGGAAGGGGCCATCCCCAAACTCTTCCCACAAAGTTGGGAGCATGAAATTGTAAAAATATCTTGGTATGCTGATGCCTTAGGATTTCCCTTCACTGGGAATAAGGGGCCAAGACCAACCCCTTAAAAACAACCCTACACCATAAAACCCTCCAACAAATGATTTGGACCAGTGCACAAAGCAACCTGTGGCCCTCCAGCTGTTGTGGACAAGGCCGTCTTTTCCAATGGGCATGCCCGGCGGTTGCCCGGGGGCCCCACTTGCCGAGGGGCCCCACACACATGGTGGCAATTACTGTCCCCCCCAACAGGCCAGAATCCAGATTACTTAGTTTACCTGGTGGTCTAGGGCCCCCCGTTGTCCGCCAGGCCCCCCCCCCCCCCCCGTTGTTGTCCGCCGGTGGCTCGACTCGAGTCTGCACTGCACACTGGTTGCTAAGGCCAGCCGATTGGCATCTAGCAACCAGTGACGTTCTGAGAGCAGACCCATGATGCACAGCGGAGGAGGAGGATCCTCCTCGTCTGCTCGTCCTCCTCGCGCCTAGAAGACTGGCTCCACCCACCTCCTCCCTTCATGTGCAGCCGTTGTGAAAGGTATGGCAGCCAGCCCAGCTGCAAGGCTGCTTGATTTTCTTTCTTTTTTTCCACTCTCTCTCCATCGACGCAAGAGACAACTACCTGGAGGATATACCTTACTATATATTGGTCGCTGTAATATGTATATAGTAAGGTATATCCTCCAGGTAGTAGTTGTACTCTCTTGTAGTATATAGTGTTCCCTGTAATGTGTATATAGACTATATACATATTACAGGGAACACTATATACTACAAGAGAGTACAACTACTACCTGGAGTATATACCTTACTATATACATATTATAGGGACCAATATATACTACAAGAGAGTACAACTACCTGGAGGATATACCTTACTATATACATATTATATGGTCCAATATATACTACAAGAGAGTACAACTACCTGGAGGATATACCTTACCATATACATATTACAGGGAACACTATATACTACAAGAGACTCTTGTAGTATATAGTGTTCCCTGTAATATGTATATAGTAAGGTGTATATACTCCAGGAAGTTGTACTCTCTTGTAGTATATTCTCGTGGGTGATTGTGTAGGCAGGGGGCCCCAGTGCACTGCATTGCCCAGGGGCCTATAAGGCTCTTAAGATGGCACTGGTTGTGGAGCTACAAGCCCCATCATGCCTCTGCCTTTGGGAGTCATGCTTGTAACTGTCAGCCTTGCAGTGCCTCATGGTAGTCCTGCAACAGCTGGAGTGCCACAGGTTGGGCACCCATGTCCTACATGATCATAGTCTTCCAGAAATGGTATCAATGCGAACTGTTTTGGCTCGTAGGACCCAAACATATCTACTTCTTTGTTACTTTGCCCTACATCTGAGGTCTCCAAACTTTCTAAACAAAGGGCCAGTTTACTGTCTTTCAGACTATAAGGGGGCTGGTCTAACTGACGCCAGTGGAACTAGAAAATACCCCAGCGTCAGTGAGAGTAAACAATACTTTTGGCTTGGGCGGCCAGTGGGAGTAAAAAAATTATCAAACATTGTCAATAGAAGGAATATTTGCCTGTTGTCTGTGTCAGAGGAGGGAATTGTGCCCCAGCATTGGTTTCAGTGGGAAGAATAGCGTTCCATTATTTAGATTAGTGGGAAGAATAATGTTCCTTCATTAGGTGTCAATGGGAGGAATTTTGCCCTATTGGTGTCAGTAGGAGGAATAGTGCCCCATCATTGGTGTCAGTGGGAGGAATAGTGCCCCATCATTGGTGTCAGTGGGAGGAATAGTGCCCCATCATTGGTATCAGTGGGAGGAATAGTGCCCCATCATTGGTGTCAGTGGGAGGAATAGTGCCCCATCATTGGTGTCAGTGGGAGGAATAGTGCCCCATCATTGGTGTCAGTAGGAGGAATAGTGCCCCATCATTGGTGTCAGTGGGAGGAATAGTGCCTCGTATCCGCAAGAGAAATAGTGCCCTGTATCAGTAAGAGGAATGATGCCCCAAGGGCCAGGTAAAGGGCCGCAATTTGGAGACCACTCCAAAGGAAGGTAAAAGGAAATGGAGGCGAACAAAAAAAGAAGTGAGAGAGGACATAAGATGGGAAGAGAGGGTTGTGTATTCATCTTCCATCTGAGCAAAAGATTGGTTATGTGGTAAAGGGTTTGAACTGTGGGGTACCCAAGCGAACAGTCCACGTGGTTCCAGTAGCTGTATACAAGAAATATAATGTTGAGCCCTCAGTTCTTCTAGACCAGGCTTTCTCAACCAAGGTTCCTCCAGAGGTTGCTAGGGGTTCCTTGAGCAATGAGCAATTTCTGCCTCTTAGATAAGTTCCCACTGACACCATTGATCTTTTTAGCTACCTGTAAGGGGGTAATTCTTCCCAATTTTGTTTATTAAAAGTCTTGCAATCAATAAGCATAAAATCAATATACATAAATAAATATATACATATTTACATGAAAAGGGGGGGAAAAAAAAAAATACATAGCAAATTCTGCTCTCAAATAAAGACTGCCTTTACAGCAAAAACAAAACTCACATCATGAAACACATCATTACCGGGAAAAATAATCTTAATAAGACTCACACCACCACACCAGACATCAAACCTGCGAGGTCAAGAAACAAAACCACTCCCATTATGCATGCAGCCCTTCTTCAAAAATGAAGATATTAACTAACAAAAGCTAAGGGCGTGAAAGAAATAGCATAGGAAAAAAGCTTTTCACCCAGAGATGGACAGTTCACCAAAAGCAGGTCTGATATTCCTCCACGCCCTTATCCAGACCGCTCGAGGCTCCCTGCCCTTCTCAAGACCCCGAATCTTCCCAACCTCACCCAGAATATCGTACACCACCACCTCGACAGGGAGGACTTTCTTCCGCAGGGTAATCTGGCACCGTGCATTCCACGTGAAGTAACGGACAACTATACTAACTAGAAAAAGTGTATCCAAATCAAAATCCCAGCGAGTCGGGAATGCCCCGTACACCCACTCCGCATAACTCATGCGATAGAGAAAGGGGATGCCTAGAGCCCTCCCCACCCTTTTATACACCTCTATGTTAAAGGGACACTGGAGCAAAAAGTGGTCCATAGACTCCACTTTACCAACACACTCCGCTCTAGGACAATCCCGATCATCCACAGGGCGATGCTTCAGGTTCCCTCTCACATAGAGCCTTCCGTGGAAAGCGAGCCAGGCTTGATCCCTAAACTTCAAAGGGATTCTTCCTAAGTTAATTAAACGCAACCCCTCCCTCATTACGGGGCCTGGGCAATCCCTTAAGGTCAGCGACACACTGAAAGCAGAGCCCAAAATCCTCTTCTCCAGAAGCTTTCTGGGGAGGGACTTGATATCCCCCACTGTCACCTGCCACTGCCTAAGTATTTTCAGACACGGGGCAACATAAGCCGGAAGCTTGCCATGTCGGACTCTCAGACTTTTCACTGGCCCGCCATCTTCCCAGCATCGCAGAAAAGGCCTAAACCAAGATTGAAAAATACCCACCCATCCCGGCGGGGTCTCTGCTAACATATTACCAAGATTATACTTTAAAAAAAGCAGAGAAAAGAAAACTATAGGGTTGACCATTCCTAGACCACCCTCCCGCCTGGACAGGTAAGTTACATTGCGTTTGATCAGGTTCAGCCTATTTCCCCATAACAGTTGGAAAAAGCAGCTGTACACCCTTGCATAGAGAGATTCCGGCAAGATACAGACAAAGCTGACATATAAAAAGATTGGGATCAGGTAAGTTTTAATCAAGTCAACCCTTTCCCTCAAGGAAAGTTTCCATTTCTTCCAGCTTGCCACCTTGGCATTGGCATTCAACAACCTGCTTTCCCAATTTCGATGACCATAGTCACCAGGACCAAATTTGATGCCCAACACTTTAATTTCCTGCTGGGGCTCTGGGAAGGCATCCGGAAGTTCGAAGCTTTCACCCTCCTCACCCATCCAGAAAACTTCACTCTTTTCATGATTGATTTTAGAGCCAGAAGCCTCAGTGTACTGCTCTATCACAGAGACCACCTCCTGCGCCTCCTCCATCCCAGAGATAATAACAGACACATCATCGGCATAGGCCACGACCTTCAAAGGCGGCACACCAGCAATGCCCAAAGGCACCCCACACAACGATCCACTCTCTAACCTTCTTATGAAGGGGTCGATTGCGAATACATATAGCAGGGGGCTCAAAGGACACCCCTGGCGCACACCAGAGCCAACCTCAAAAGGCCGTCCAACCCAACCATTAACAAGTGGGAAGCTCTCAGCCCCTTTATATAATGTTTTCAGCCAATCAATAAACCTCCCCTGCAGGCCGTATCTACCAAGTAGCAAATACAGGTACTCATGATTGACTCGATCAAAAGCCTTCGCCTGATCCAATGCCAGCAAGTACTTTCTCCATCCAGCAGCCCTGCATCGCTCCAAAGCCTCCCGGACAGCTAAAATTGCTGAAAAGGTACTTCTGCCCTGGACCGAGCAGTGCTGATGATTGGACAACAAATCGCCTGCTACTGACGACAAGCGCCAAAAAAGAATCTTCGCCAAGATCTTTCTATCAACATTGAGAAGACTGATGGGGCGCCAGTTCTCAATTATTGAGGGGTCTTTACCTTTTGATAGAAGAATCACAGCGGATTGCCTCATGGAGGGAGGGAGAGAACCCTCTTCTAAACAGCTGTTATAAACCTCCGCTAAAAAGGGAGCCAGAATGGACTTAAAACACTTGTAAAATTCAGCTGTCAACCCATCTGGCCCAGGCGACTTTTTGGTAGCCAGCTTCTCTATAGCACGAACTACCTCATCCGCTGAAATTGGTTCTGTCAAATCCATCAAAGGCAATGTATCATTTCCCAATCCTGGAGTAGAATCCAGAAAGCTTTCCATCCTGTCCCGACTAAGGTCCTTTCTTCCCAGAAGGTCTGCGTAATATGACCTGAAGATCTCCAGGATCCCTGATCTGGACTTCACCAGGGAACCCGTACTATCCCTCAGACCTATGACCGTCTTAACTGCTATGCCTTGCTTACAGTTCTGGTAAGGATCAGGCGAGTGATATTTCCCATAATCTCTCTCCAGAACCAAGGAGGCATGCCGGTCGTATTGACACTTCCTAAGAAGAAGCTTTACCTCCGAGATCTCCCCTGGATCTCCTCCATACGAGACAAGACGATCAAGCTTCCTCCGCAAATGCTGGTAGGCAATATACATACCAAGCTGCTTCTTCTTACTTATGGCCTTGAAAAGTCCAATCGCCCTTTGTTTCACAAGCTCCCACCACTCTGACTTACTGCTGCAAAAGTCCAGAATAGAAACCTGTGCCTGAAAAAAATCCTCAAAGGATTGTCTTACCTCTACATCTTCCAGGAGAGCCGAATTCAGTTTCCAGGTACCCCTTCCCCTGGGTGGAGTGTCCGAGGCATTCAGAGTCACAGACAGCATACAGTGGTCAGAGAACTCCACCGCCCTCAACTCAGGAGCCGAGAAAGCAGAGTTCTCCTTTAAAAAAAACCTGTCTATCCTACTCTGACTATTCCCTCTCTGAAACGTGAATCCCGTGCTGCCAGGGCAGTGCTTAATGTGCACATCTACCAGGCCTGCTTGTCTAACCATATCTCTAAGAAAAACGCTATCATAACCCAGCCTGTCTATGGAGACCCTCCTGTCTTCAGGCCTAATTATGGTGTTAAAGTCACCTCCAAAGACAACCTGCTGGGATGTAAAAAGGAAGGGCTTGATCTTTGTGAAGAGGCATTTCCTGTCCCATTTTGACTGCGGTCCATAGATATTGATGAGGCGCAGGTCCTGCCCCCTAACAGAGACGTCTAAGACCATGCATCTCCCCATTTCTACCTCAATTATCCGCCGGCACGTTACCATATCGGTTTTAAAAAGAACCGCAACTCCGCTGCAAGGCTCAGCCGCAAGAGACCAAAAGGAGGGACCACATCTCCACTCCCTTTTTGCTAGATGGACATCGGCCAAAGTATTGAGCCAGGTCTCTTGCAAAAATAAAATCTCAGCATCAAACTCACTGAGCAAAAATAAGGCAATATCACGAGCTCTTGCAGATTTCACGCTGGCGACATTAATGGTCGCCACCTTTATCAGAGCGGGCACTGCCATCAGGATGATTGGGGTAGTCGTTTCTTAACCTCCACCACACTCTCATCACCCGAAACAGCTCTCTTTACACTGTGACTCCCCCTCATCCATAGATGATAAAGAAGTGGATAAATCGGATACTAACTCCTCCCCTGATAAAACCGAAAATGTGTTGCCAAGAGGAACCCCTCCTGGCTCTAACTGTAAGGAGGAAACGACCGCTTTACTGGTTTTCCTCTTTTTCTTTTTCTTCCTCCTTGTCCTCTCCCACCCCTCCTCATCCGAATCCTCCACAAAAGAGGGTGAGACATGGGACATGGACACCCCTCCCTCAACCCCATCGACCCCACCACCATCCAGCACCCCTGCACCCTCTTGGCCGCGTTTGCGGTGTCGAGAGACAGGGACTGGAGGTGGAGTAGGCTGAGGGGGAAGATCCACTATACCCGCCCCCCCAGCAGCTTCCGCTAGTCTGGAGGATCTACGCACAGTAGATGTAGGAACAACAGGAGGGACAGACTCAGGGACCACATCACTAGGGGAAAAAAAATCTGACACAACAGACACAGGAAGGACAGACTCAGGGACCACCTCACTAGGGGAAACAGAATCTGACACAACAGACACAGGAGGGGCAACAACAATTTCCTCTCTAACTTCAGCTGCTTCATCTTCTTTATCAAGCCTCTGCAGCTCAGTCTCCAATCCTGGCAAGTTATGCAGTGCCTCTGGGCACTGGCTATATGGATGACCCAGCTGCTGGCACAAATTGCACCGAATCTGGGTGCATTCTCTGGCCAAATGGCCTAAATCCTGGCACAGTGAGCACTTCTTGTGGGTGCAGGACGATGCAAAGTGGCCTTTATCACCACATTTATTACATACCTTAGGCTGACCTTGGTAGAAAATGGTCAGCCTATCCCTACCCAGAAAGGCTGAGCAGGGAAGGTGCTGAACTACATCGCCCAGCACCCCCAATTTTAGTGACACTGTCCAGGCCCCTGTCCATATCCCATGCTCATCAAGGACCTTCCGCAGTGGAGTGAGGACCTCGCCATATCGGCGTAGCCATACTAATAAATCAGCCTCTGGTATGGATTCGTTACGCACCAAGATGGTCACCGACTTTATCAGAGGCTGTCTTGAAATCACCTTTGGCACCAAACCACTCCACTGCTGAAGGCCCTTGCACCTCCTAAATCTCTCCCAAAAGAGATCCAAACTCTCAGGTTTCACAAACGACAAATCAAATTCATAACTTCCCACCGGGCAAATCAAAGCAAAAATGTCACAGGCTTTAAACCCCATTTCCAAGACCAACTCGGCCACTCTCCCCCTTACTGGCGGCGTTCCATCGCCCTCCCACCGCAACTGTACCACATTCCTCCTCCTATACCCACTAACCAACCCCCCAACAAACCTCCTTGAATTGCGATTACTAACCAAATCCCCACCACCCACCCTGGTGCGACTCCCCAAAGCTGAAGCATAGCTTCCAACATTCCTCCCAGCAGAAAATCCATCAGTTTGTTTTGAAACATCCGACACAGACATAACAGATAACGATTGTACAGATCCGGGATTGATCTGTACAATCGATAAATCTTTCCTCTGCTGAGCAGGGGGAGAAATGTCATTTCTATTTTTCCCAGCAATATTATCCCCTTCACCACCACCCACCACATTCATTGCTTTATGATTATTGTCATTTTTAATACTTGCTGGGATATTTGTTGTCTTCACAGCAGAATCCATAGTTGGTGCTGCACTGGTAAGAGTTTCAGCTGTCATCTTCTCTTCCACTGGGACAGGGTTTTCAGCTGTGGAAATGGAATTCAGTTCTAGCACAGCAGCAGGTAAAACACTGCAGGTAACTTCCATGGCTGCTTCCATTCCAAAAACAGCAGCATGCTGATCCCCTCCCCCACCAGCAATCAGCCCTGAAACACTGGGAAGCTCTGGTGAAAGTGAAACAGACTCCTTGGAGCTGGCAGCCATTTTGCTTTCAGAGGGACTACTGGTCTCAGCCAGACCAGCAAAATCCATGTCTGGGGTGTCAGATGCAGGTCCATCCACATTCACCTGATGGTCCGGGGATTTCACGGTCAGGGATTTTCCCTGCATGTCTGTACTGGTTGTGTTCACAGCAGAATCTCCAATAGGTAGCTGTAGGCAAAGCTCCTTCTCACCTGGGACACCATCCACTACAGCAGGTGGGGCAGACATGTTGGATGGCAGCATGGTATACTGGGATTTCTCCACCAGTACTGGCTTTGCTGGTTTGTATCTCCTCTGCCCATCCACAGGGATTTCTGATGGATCATCAGTGAATGCAAACTTATCTGCTCTCAGGGGGGACTCCATCTCCTGGATAAATGTCAGGGATCCATGCCCACTCTCAACCCCCTGGCTGGTTGCCGCTGGCGATTCCCAGTTCTGGCATGGGGGGAGAGGTGCAGAGGCAGATGGAGCCTGGTCATCCATTAACTGAGGCTGCTGATCCACAGAACTTGCTGATGCTTGGCTGGCAAATCTCCTCTCATTATCAAATTTTTCTTTAAACACTCCGCTTCTATCTTTCAACTTTTCCAGTAATAAAGATTGTTTCTTTACCTTATCTTCCAATTCCTGTAGCTCAGGCTTCATGGCTGTGCGATTTTTACTCCAGGCCTGGCAGTATTTGGCTCTGAAGGATTTATGTTCAGCCTTCAAAACTTTAAGTTTTTCTTCAGCTCTCCCAATCGCCCTAAAACGATTGATAACCTTCTGGCTGAAGACATCCGCATTCTCACCAGGGCCTGGACCCACAGACAGGTCCTCCACCTCCTCCTCACTAGGCCCCGTGTCATCAGGGGGATCCCTCCCAGGGCCTCCCCCAGGATCAGGCATTGTTCCTGGGCCAAGCTAGCAAGCAAGGCCCAGGCTTGAAAAGGGCTGGTTCTCTGAGAGAGCTCTTTGGGTGTGTCCTCCTCCTTCTTCCCAATGACCACAAGGGTAAGGAGCATACTTCCACTCTCCCAACACACTAATGTATCATGAGTCGTAGATGGTTTAGATTTTTAGCAGAGTTTCCCTGAGACCGGAAAGTTATTTCAAGGATTCCTTGTTGAGAAGGTTGAGCCTCATACACACGCAACGATTATCGGCCGACCGATCGGCCGTCTTTTGTCCAGAGTGGTGTTTTGTTGGTTGCTCTAGACTGCACACGAATTTTCTCGGCCAACAAAAATCAACTTCAGAAGTGATGTCATGTGCTGGTTTACTTTCCGTGTGTTTTTTCTTCTCTGAGCATGCCCAGTCTTGCTCATCAGATTTTTGTCTGCCGAAATCTGTACTGACTGACGAAAAATCGGCCGTTCTGTTGACGGCCAACAAAAATTTTATAGCATGCACACCATATTTTTCTCGGCCGAAAAGTCGGAGTCGGTTGTCGGAAGCATCATACTAACAAGCCAAAAATCGGCCGATCGGACGTTGGCCGAAAATTCACGGCCAACTATCGATGCGTGTGTACGAGGCTTAAGTCAGTCATGGGTGGTCTACTCCTTTAGAAGGTCTTTTTTTAATGTTGTGGCACCACATTCCAAACATCTAGGAGGAAAAAGCAAAGCAAGCCCTTCTTGGCGGAAGACATGCGGCCTGGGAGTATAGAGCAAAGCAATCTTGGTTGACGCCAGGGTTTGCTTGCCCGTGACCATGTCAAAGGCATGCAAGACTTGGGTTCAGAATTCGTAAGTTGGCAGCTCTTGCACCTTCAAGGTACCTTTTTCGAGGTGGCAGTATATAGCGTATGTATTGTAAAAGTACAATGGTACCAGCATTTCATAGGGTTTTTTTTTTTTTTTGTGCTCTGGAAGCTACTCTGAACTTAGTCCGAAAGAAACATTTTTGAAGTTCTACTCCTGGATGAAGTCTAGGTCTTTTTCCCATGTGCAAACAAAGTTCAGAGTGTGGAGGTGAGTGGGAGTAAGGAGGATGGTGTTAAATTGGGAAATGTGATGAGTTAAGACCTGTACACACGAGTCGAATTTCGTCCGACCGATCTGCTGATTTTCGGCTTGTTAGTATGGTGCTTCCGACAACCGACTCCAACTTTTCGGCCGAAAAAAATCCTGGTGTGCAGGCTATATAATTTTCGTCGACCGTCAAAACACGTCCGATTTTCGTCTCATTAGTACAGATTTCGATGGGGAAAAATCTTATGAGCAAGACTGGGCATGCTCAGAGATGAAAGAACACAAAGAAAGCAAATCAACACATGACATCACTTCTGAAGTAGACTTCTGTCGTACGGGAAAATTCGTGTGCAGTCTAGAGCACATTCCAACCAACAGACACCACTCTGGACAAAAGACGGACGAGCGGTCGGCGGAAATTCGTTGCGTGTACGAGGCTTTAGTCTTGCCTTCTGGAGGCCTAGAACTTTAGATGTGGTCAGCTCAATGTGGTCCACCTTGTGTACAGCTTGTTTTTTGCCCTCTTGCACCTCCCACAATACTTTTGAGGTGGCAGGATATATCGTATGTATGGTGAAAGGACAATGGTACCAACGTAATAGCATGTCCTAGCTTTTTTTTCCTTCTTGTGCTATGGCTGCTACTAGGAACTTATGGTTCAGTGTGGATGCTACTCTGAACTTATAGTACTGCCATTGCGTCTGGGATCCCATGCTGGGTGGTTCTGTCTGGCCGCCTTTTCTGCCCATGTTGGATCTCGGTTTTGTTTTGGCTGATCTCTATGACTTTGGCTGGCTCTCAACCTATGCTGGGGATTCTCCCTAGAAAGGGCGCTAAAACGTTACTTACCCTCCCCCCTCCCCCTTCTCTGTCTTGCTTTTTACTCTGACCACGCATTCATTTGATGGCTTCTATTTGCTGGTCACCCCTCTGTTTCTTCTGACCCCTACAGTATATCTGTTGTGGATATCAGCACATTGTAGATCATATAGGGCAGTGATGGCGAACCTTGGCACCCCAGATGTTTTGGAACTACATTTCCCATGATGCTCAACTACACTTCAGAGTGGATGAGCATCATGGGAAAAGTAGTTCCAAAACATCTGGGGTGCAAAACATCTGGGGTGCCAAGGTTCGCCATCACAGGGTATGTGCATTTTACACCCATCATGTTATTTTTGGTCTTCTATAAGCTTATAAAAATATTTGAATAGTGGATCCTGAAGAAGCCCTCTGGGCAAAACGTGTCAATCCAGATCCATAAACCTGGGATTTATCCCTATGTGGAATTGTGTATTGTATGTCAATGTGTTAAACATAATATGCTTTCCAGAGGATCTGTACCTCTCTTGATTTTAAGGTTTTGTACAAATGTATTGATTTTATATGGACTATTTTTGAGTAATTATCTCTATCTCGGCACATTAAAATCCCCATCTCCCACGAACCCCCTACTAAGGTATTTTCATGGGAAATACTTCCTTTCCCATTATGCTACTCTAAACTTAGTTTTTGGAAGCTCTTCTTCCAAATGAGTGTAGTGTCTGTGTTTTCTGAAAGTGGAGACATATTGGGGAACGTTGGGGTGAGTGAGGAGGATGGTGTTAAGTTGGGAAATGAGGCGACTAGGTCTTGCCTTCTGAAGGTCTAGGGCAGGGGTCTTCAAACTTTGGCCCACCAGTTGGTCGGGAACTGCAGTTCCCATCATGCCTAGTCATGTCAGTGCCTTATGGGTTGTGTAGTTCCGCAACAGCTGGAGGGCCGTAGTTTTGAGAATCCCTGGTCTAGGGTTTCATAGTTGCATAGTAGGTGAGGTTGAATAAAGACAATAGTCCAGTTCAACCTGTGTAGGTGTGTGTGGCCGTAATCATCTCTCATACCCCTGAATGTTCTGATCCTTGAGATGTATGTCTAAGAGTCTTTTGAGAGCCACCATACTACCCGCAGAAACCACCTCTTGTGGTAGAGAATTCCACAATCTTGTATCCCTAACAGTAAAGAACCCCCAACGTTGCCTGAGGTTAAAACACTTCTCCTCTAATCGCATTGTATGCTCTCGAGTCCTCATGCAAATCCCTTCGACTGAATAGCTTTTTTTTCTATGCTGAGATCACCATTGAGATATTTATAAATTGCTATCATGTCCCCTCTCAGGCGTCTCTTCTCCAGGGAGAATAAATCAGAAGCTCTTCATAATTAAGGTCCTCCAATCCCCTAATTAGTTTAGTTGCCCTTCTCTGGACTCTCTCCAGCTCCAACACATCCCTCCTGAGGACCGGCGACCAGAACTGGACAGAATACTCCAGATGTGGTCGGAGTATTCAGCTCACTTTGGATGGTGGACATTGTTCAAATCAAGTGATTAATTCAGGAAATTGTAGATATTACAGCCCGGGAAAGCCCTGGGGTAGCTCAGCAGTAAATTATCGCCATTAATTTCTATGTAAAGCACTCATGACAGGTGGAGTCAGAATTTGGCGTAGACAACATGTAAAGCGTGGACCCGTCCTGCCTTGTTTCAAAGTTTCAGGCTGGTAGTGGTGTAATGGTGTGGGGGATATTTTCTTGGCACACTTTTGGGCTCCTTTAGTACCAGTTATGCATGGTTTAAATGTCATGGCCTACCTGAGTATTGTTGCTGACCATGTCCATCCCTTTATGACTACAGTGTCCCCATCTTCTGATGGCTCCTTCCAGCAGGGTAATGCACCATGTCACAAAGCTCAAATCCTCTCACCACTGGTTTCTATAACACGACAATGAGGTCACTGTACTCCAATGGCCTCCACACTCACCAGATCAGGTCACTGTACTCCAGTGGCCTCCACACTCACCAGATCAGGTCACTGTACTCCTGTGGCCTCCACACTCACCAGATCAGGTCACTGTACTCCAGTGGCCTTCACACCCACCAGACCAGGTCACTGTACTCCAGTGGCCTTCACACCCACCAGACCAGGTCACTGTACTCCAGTGGCCTTCACACCCACCAGACCAGGTCACTGTACTCCAGTGACCTTCACACTCCCCACATTTCATCCAATAGAGCACCTTTGGGATGTGACGATTGGCATCATGGATGTGCAGCCGACAAATCTGCAGTAACTGCGTGATGCTATCATGTCACTATGGATCAAAATCTGAGGAATGATTCCAACACCTTGTTGAATCTATGCAACGAAGAATGAAGGCAATTCTGAAGGCAAAATGGGTCCAACTCGGTACTAGCATGGTGTACCTAATAACGTGACCGGTGAGTGTATATATCCTTTTGCGGTTATTGAGGACTTTATGGTGACCCTGGATGATGCCTGAGCAAACATGACCTGGTCTGGTGAGTGTGGAGTCCACTGGAGTACAGTGACCTGGTCTGGTGAGTGTGGAGTCCACTGGAGTACAGTGACCTGGTCTGGTGAGTGTGAAGGCCACTGGAGTACAGTGACCTGGTCTGGTGGGTGTGAAGGCCACTGGAGTACAGTGACCTGGTCTGGTGAGTGTGAAGGCCACTGGAGTACAGTGACCTGGTCTGGTGGGTGTGAAGGCCACTGGAGTACAGTGACCTGGTCTGGTGGGTGTGAAGGCCACTGGAGTACAGTGACCTGTAGGGTGACAACGCTCCGTCCCCGTCTTGTGTTGTCACCCAGGCATGCAATGGAGACCCAGAGGTCTTCAAACTATGACCCTCCAGTTGTTCAGGACCTACAATTCCCATCATGCCTAGCCATGTCTGTGAATGTCAGAGTTTTACTATGCCTCATGGGACGTGTAGTTCCCCAACAGCTGGAGGGCAGTAGTTTTAGGATCCCTGGGCTATACCAACACATGGGACATCCATGATCCACTGTTGTCACCTTTAGGAAACCCGCCCTAAAAAATGCCATGCAGCCATCACTAGAGTGAATGTAGACAGGAAGCAGCTGTAAAGAGGATGCAGGAGATCAATTAATGAATTAATTAATGAATGAAAATGTAAAAAAATTTATTTTTTTATGTAAAAGTTGATTTGTACAGAAGTGGGTGCAGGGTGGAAGGCCAGCGCTGAGTTTGGGAAGATGGCAGCAGATTAGATCACCCGTCCCTTTTTATTCTTTTCCTAGGAAGTTCTGTGTGTGTTCGGCTGGCCCCGCCTCCCGCCGCCAGTAAAACGATCGCTCGGCACCCTCCCTATTATTGAGGGGACCGTGCCAGTGTTCGCTCCTTATGGAAAAAGATGACATTCTCTCTAACGGCCTCATAACTGTCCGTTGGCTTTGTGATTCATACGTTTTTGTTTCTTTCTACAGGGCTTGTCCATCGTGTCGTTGTCTAGGGCTGCCGTGTTCTATTTTTAGTGCTTGAATCAGACGAGTAGAAAGCTATTTTTAGATTCTTGGGTCACCTATTTTCATTAATACACCCTCGTCTCAGATGTTGTTTAAAAAAAAAAAAAAATGACATTTAGTTTGCAATTATAGGTTTTCCCTTTTCTCCTCGTTTATTACATCTTTGTGCTGCTGGTCTCTGGACGCCTCTTTGCAGCCACTTCCTGTCCTGCTCCAATGATGGCTGCATGGTGGTTTCTCAAGGCGTGTTTCCTGATGGTGACCACAGTGGACCATGTCTGTATAATGTGTGGCTAAATGGGCGCTCTGTATGGAAACCCTTGTGACAGGGTGACAACACGGGACAGTTGGGAGACAGGGACAGAGTGTTGTTGTCACCCTATAACGGGAAGTGCTTAAACGCCTTTGTGGCAGGATTACCGGATAACAGTGGACTATGTCTGTGTGGCAAAATAGATGCTCTCTATAGAGACCTTTGTGACAGGGTGTCCACACAGGGGACAGTTGGGTGACCGGGACAGAGCGTTGTCACCCTATAACAGGAAGTGCCTAAACAAACACCTTTGTGGCAGCATTACCAGATAACAGTGGCCTGTCTGTATGTGTGGCAAAATAGGCGCTCTCTATGGAAACACTTGTGACGGTGACAACACGGGACAGTTGGGAGACAGGGACAGAGTGTTGTCACCCTATAACAGGAAGTGTCTAAACAAATGCCTTTGTGGCAGGATTACCGGATAACAGTGGGCCATGTCTGAATGTGTGGCAAAATAGGAATGGAAGCCCGAGTGACAACACAGGGACACAATTGAGAGACAGGCATGGCGTTGTCACCCTATAACAGGAAGTGCCTAAACAGGGACCTTTATGGCAGGATCACCTGGTTGACAACTGTAGGCCATGCCTATTGTGTGTCAAAATAGGTGCTCTCTATTGAAGCCCGTGTGACAGTGACACCAGAGGGGCATATTTGGGAGACACCCTATAATAGGAATTTCCTAAACCAGGACCTTTTGTGGCAGGATCACCTAGTGACATGTAGACAGTGGACCATGCCAATGTAATGTGTGTCAAAATAGACACTCTCTATGGAAGCCCGAGTGACAACAAGTTGAGCACAGGTGAGAGACAGACATGGCGGCGTCTCCCTATACAGGAAGTGCCTAAACAAGGACTTTCATGGCTGGATCACCTGGTGACAACCAAGGGCCTTGCCATGGTAATGTGTATCATAATGGGTGCTTTCTATGGAAGCCCGTGTGACAGGGTGACCACACAGGGGTGCGGTTGGGAGACAGGCACGGTGTGTTGCCACTCTATAACAGGAAGTACCTAAACAAGAACCTTCGTGGCAGGATCACCAGATAACCACAGTGGACCATGTCTGTATGTGTGGCAAAATGGGCACTCTCTATGGAAGCCCAAGTGACAACAAGGGCACAATTGGAAGACAGACATGGCGTTGTCACCCTATACCAGGAAGTGCCTTAAAGAGGACCTTCGTGGCAGGATCACCTGGTGACAACCGTGGGCCATGCCATGTAAAGTGTACAAATTAGGCGCTGTCTATAGAAGCCTGTGTGACAGGGTGACAACACAGGGGCACAATTGGGATGCAGGGACCAAGTGTTGTCACCCTATAACAGGAAGTGCCTGAGCAAGGACAGTCGTGGCAGGGTCACCGGAAAACAGTGGACGTCTGTATAATGTGGGACAAAATGAGCACACTATGGAAGCCCAAGTGACAACACAGGGGCTCAATTAGAAGACAGGGACATGGCGTTGTCAACCTATAGCAGGAAGGGCCTAAACCAGGACCTTTATGGCAGGATCACCTGGTGACAACGGTGGACCATGCCAATGTAATGTGTCAAAAAAGGCCCTGTCTTTGGAACCCCATGTGACAGGGTGACAACACAGGGACGTGATTGGGAGACAGTGACAGTGTGTTGCCACCCTATAACAGGAAGTGCCTGAACAAGGATGTGCTGCAATGTTGGTAATTCTTAACCACTTACCGCAAACTGACGTATATATACGTCGGCAGACTTTGTGGTGTTATACCGGGATGATGCTTCTAGTTAGAGGCATCATCCCGGTACTGTGGTTTACAGCCAACGGTCAGCTTTCCGTTGGTGATGACCGATGCGGCTTGGGAGCCGCTCGATCATTACCCGGGTGAGCAGGAGGGGACGTCCCCCCCCCGTAGCCACCCCCTCCCGCCGCCTTCCGTGACTTTGCCCGGGCCTCCCGTCCCACCGGGAGACCCGAGCACCCAGCTGGCGCGTCCGCCGGCTGGATGGAGTCCCGATGAATGCCGGAAGCAGCTTTGATCGGGTCTCCGATGACGTAACCCAGAGGCGGCGTCCATGACGTCACTTCCGGGTTACTGTGCTGCAAAAGGCAGCAAATTTAAAAAACGGCTGTATGCAAAAATGCCGTTTTCGGCGTTTGCATACATGGAAGTGCAGCGGAGGGGTTTGGGGTATTTTAGACCTCCGATCTCTCCATAAAGAGTGCCTGTCACTGTATATTGGTGTCACAAGGGATGTTTACATTGCTTGTGACAGCAATAAAAGTGATCAGATTTTTTATTTTTTTTTAAAAAACCTGTAATAAAGTAAAAAAAAAAATTAAATGGAAGAAAAAAAAATTTTAGCCACCCCCATCACCGTTAGCTCGCGCACAAAAAAAAACGTATACGGAAGTCGAGCCACGAATGAAATCGCTGTTCAAACCACACATGTGAGGTATCGCCGCGATCGCCGGAGCGTGAGCAATAATTTAAAAAAAAAAAAGAGCTACACTCTAACTCTAAACTGGTAACCGTTAAAAAAAAATTTAAAGAGCCGCCTATTGAGATTTCTATTGGCCGTACTTTGTCGCCATTCCACGGGTGTGCGCAATTTTAAACCGTAACATGTTGGGTATCTATTTACTCGGCGTGACATCATCTTTCACAATATATTAAAAAAAATGGGCTAACTTTTACTGTTAAGTATTTTTTAAATGCAGTGAAATGTGATTTTTCGGAATTTTTCAAAAAAAAAAAAAATAGCGTTTTTAAAGACCGCTGCGCAAATACCGCGTGACAAAAAATATTGCAATGACCGACATTTTATTCTCCAGAGTCTTTGCTAAAAAAAAATATATATATATATATATATATATAATATATATATATATATATATATATTTATATATATATAATGTTTGGGGGTTCTAAGTAGTTTTCTAGGAAAAAAATACTGATTTTTAACTTGTGAACAAAAAGTGTCCAAAATAGGGCTGGGGCTTAAGTGGTTAAAGGCGTCCCCACGCCACCTTCTAACGTACAGGCCAGAACAAATCGTGCCCCAGCGCCAAAATTTAGTAGTATTATTGTTAGGATTAAATTCCATAATTCCTTATTTGCCGCTACTTTTTTATTCTTGTTAGTTTATTGATATGCCATCATCATAACGGGCTCATGGGGTGGAGTGCATACTTTGCAACCAAGCAGTGTGTATGTATGTGAAGGCCAGAGGGAACACAGTCAGTGTTGGTTTTGTCTGCTGAAAGCTTTTTGGAATGTCTCCAGAGCTTCAGTAGGAAATGGATGACTAAAGTCTTCCTATGGGCTACGTAAGCGGCTGAGGCTTTTCCTGGCTCGCTGTGCCTCTCCAATCCTTATTTGGCCGTCTGGCTGGTCCTTGTAGGTGATGCTCCAGTGTTCTCTGCTCTCACACTACAGATTTGAGAAGCTCAGCGTGGCTTAGAAAAATCACAGGTTGCTGCCCGTTCATCCTGTATGTTAAAGCAGACCTTAACCATGACCTTTGACATGGCGAATGAGGTTTAATGTGGAGAAGTGTAAGATTTTGCACTTGGGGACTAAGAACATAAAAGCACAATACACGTTAGGGGGGGGAACCAAAAACTGAGAAAGATCTGGGAGTCTTGGTAGATGATAGACTAGGTAACAGCATGCAATGTCAAGCGGTAGCTGCCAAAGCCAGCAGAATATTAGCATGCATAAAGAAAGGGATGTATTCCAGAGATAAGACTATAATCCTTCCACTTTATAAAACTCTGGTCCGACCGCATCTGGAGTATTCTGTCCAGTTCTGGTCGCCAGTCCTCAGGAGGGATGTGTTGGAGCTGGGGAGAGTCCAGAGAAGGGCAACTAAACTAATTGGAGGACCTTAATTATGAAGATAGTCTGCAATCGCTTGATTTATTCTCCCTGGAGAAGACGCCTGAGAGGGGACATGATAGCAATTTATAAATATCTCAATGGTGATCTCGGCATAGAAAAACAGCTATTCAGTCGAAGGGATAGCATGAGGACTCGAAGGCATACAATGCGATTAGAGGAGAAGCGTTTTAACCTCAGGCAACGTGGGGGGTTCTTTACTGTTAGGGCTACAAGATTGTGGAATTCTCTACCACAAGAGGTGGTTTCTGCGGTAAGTATGGTGGCTTTCAAAAGACTCTTAGATCTCAAGGATCAGAACATTCAGGGGTATGTGAGATGATTACGGCCACACACACCTACACAGGTTGAACTGGATGGACTATTGTCTTCATTCAACCTCACCTACTATGTACTATGTAACCCAGGTTTTTCTTTGACGAAAATTTCTTCTGCCCCCCTTTTTTTTTTTTTTTTTGCTTTTTTGGGGCGTACACCCTGCCTAGGTTAAAATGTCCTCAGCTGCCCAAACCTCCAGTGATGCTCAGCAGGCATCTCAGGAGGCTTCAGGGCAATCAAGAACACCCTGCGCCATGTGGGTCCAAGTGCAAGAACAGTTGGCTTTCGACATGATGATGGACAACGCTGGACGCCTTGAATTTTGCGAGAGACCCTGGAAATTCGGTAAAAAAGTAAAGCAAAAAAAACAGTGGAAGAAGTTCCTCTTTTTAAGGGAATTCCCATCCCAGAAAAGCGGCTGTTTTTTGCTCCAGTTGTGTGGCCACTCCCTTGCTGACTGCAGGGCCATCGTCAACGTTGTCCAGCTGTGTTAAACTCAAACTAAAATATTTATTTTTAGTCCCTTTTTGGCCTACTAAATAAGCCAAAAAGTTTGGGACTTGTAGTCTCTCCATCAACCGATCTCCCGGGCAAGCCCCCGGATTCAGTAATGGTGATGCGTTCTGTGAGTTGGGGGCTGTGAACTATGACCCTATTTCATGTTGCACCTTAAAAAAAATTAGAACGTGAAACATGAGAGAGGCTTGGCCTCTATGTACAAAATAAATGCTGGTTGATCCTGCCAGAAATTGAGTGAGCTGGTAACTTCCTGTGCTGCATTTATATCAGTTTCATTGATACTAGCTGTGCCTGTAGGCTAAAAAACATCCCCCCCCCATGTCATGAAGGAGAGGTTGCATGTACTATAGTCCTGTCCTAGGGTGCCACTGCTACTCTTCCATAGATACAGTATAGTGGGTAAGCATTGTCACCCTGGAACAGGACTACAGAACAACCCCCTCCTTCATACCACAGGGGGGATGTTGATCAAGGGTTCAGTGCGCAGGCTTCTGCAGACTATCCCTCCAGCTGCAGATCAATACAAAGGTACAAACATTTGATTATGGGGCTAGAGGAAGTATCAATTGACTAAAAATGCATAGACTTCATTGCGTTGTGCTGCATTGAGATCTACTGTGAAGAGGGGGACGATGGGACTTGGTAGTCTCAACATTCACACCTCTCCCGGACGAGCCCCCAGATTCAGTAAGGACGATGCGTTTTGTGGGCTGTGACCATGTTTCATGTTCCACCCTAAATATGGGTGGAACATGAAACCTGATCTGAGAGGCCTTTAAGTACAAAATAAATACTGGTGGATCCTGCCAGAAATCTAGTGAGCTGTTAACTTCCTATGCTGTACTTAAATAAGTTAGATTGATCCAGGTATCTCTGTGGACTTTAGAACATTTATGTGATGTCACATAAAATAACATTGAATTATATATTTTTTTTGCATTGAAGCCTGTAAAGCCGTGCAACTGTGATCAGTGGATTGTTGGTGCAATGCACAAGCTTCTGCAGACTATCCCTCCAGCCGCAGGTCCATACTGAGTGATTACGGGGCTGGAGGAAATATTAATGGACTACAATTGTGGGGGACCTCGCTGCATTTTTGCTCCATTGAGGCCTACTTTGGCCCTACCACAGATGAGACTTGTAGTATTTCCATTCCAGATCTCCTGGACGAGCCCCTAGATTCAGTTAGAGGAATATGTTTTGTAGGTTGTGAACATGTTTCACGTTCCACCCTAAATATTGGTGGATCATGAAACCTCTTTAGAGAGGCTTAGCCTTTAAGTACAAAGTAAATACTGGTTGATCCTGCCAGAAATCTAGTGAGCTGATAACTTCCTGTGCTGCACTTAGATCAGTTAAATTGATCCCAACTATCTCTTTGGATTACAGAATGTCTCCCTTTTATGTTTTTTGAAGGAGGGTTGGCATTTTCTGTAGACCTGTCCTAGGGTCACAATGCTACTCAGAGACAGTACAGTAACTGAGTGTTGTCACCCTAGGACAGGAGTCTGTAAACTTTTTACACAAAGGGCCAGTTTACAGTCTTTCAGGCTTTAGTAGGGCCAGACTCTGGCCTGTGGGAGTAGAAAATGTCCCAGCTTTAGTGGGAAGAAGTGTGCCCCATCATTGGTGTCAGTGGGAGGAATAGTGCCCCATCATTGGTGTCAGTGGGAGGAATAGTGTCTCATCATTGGTATCAGTGGGAGGAATGGTGCCCCATCATTGGTGTCAGTGGGAGGAATAGTGCCCCATCATTGGTGTCAGTGGGAGGAATAGTGCCCCATCATTTGTGTCAGTGGGAGGAATAGTGCCCCGTCGTTGGTATCAGTGGGAGGAATAGTGTCTCATCATTGGTATCAGTGGGAGGAATAGTGCCCCATCATTGGTGTCAATGGGAGGAATAGTGCCCCATCATTGGTGTCAGTGGGAGGAATAGTGCCCCATCATTGGTGTCAGTGGGAGGAATAGTGCCCCGTCGTTGGTGTCAGTGGGAGGAATAGTGCCCTGTCGTTGGTATCGGTGGGAGGAATAGTGCCCTGTCGTTGGTATCGGTGGGAGGAATAGTGCCCCGTCGTTGGTATCGGTGGGAGGAATAGTGCCCCGTCGTTGGTATCGGTGGGAGGAATAGTGCCCCATCGTTGGTATCGGTGGGAGGAATAGTGCCCCGTCGTTGGTATCAGTGGGAGGAATAGTGCCCCTTCGTTGGTATCGGTGGGAGGAATAGTGCCCCATCGTTGGTATCGGTGGGAGGAATAGTGCCCCGTCGTTTGTATCGGTGGGAGGAATAGTGCCCGATCGGTGGGAGGAATAGTGCCCCATCGTTGGTATCGGTGGGAGGAATAGTGCCCCATCGTTGGTATCGGTGGGAGGAATAGTGCCCCATCGTTGGTATCGGTGGGAGGAATAGTTCCCCGTCGTTGGTATCGGTGGGAGGAATAGTTCCCCGTCGTTGGTATCGGTGGGAGGAATAGTGCACCGTCTTTGGTATCAGTGGGAGGAGTGGCACCCTTTTGTTTGTATTGAAGGAAGGAATGGTGCCCCATTGTTGGTGTACGTGGGAGGAATGGTGCCCCATTGTTGGTGTTGACAGGATGAAAAGTGTCCTATTGTTGGTGTCGGCGGGAGAAATGGTGTCCTATCATTGGTGTAAGTGGGAGGGATGGTCCCAAGGGCCAGGTAAGGGCAACCAAAGGACCACATCTGGCCCATGGGACACGGTTTGGAGAGCGCTGCCCTAGGACTTTAAGTATGTTACTGGCAGGAACACCAAGTGAAAATAAAGGAACAAACAACATGGAAAAAATAAAACTAATGCAGCCACCACATTAGGGACTGGTAAGTTGCATTATTTTACATTTTTTGTTTTTGGATTCAGACATTCTTTAACACAAAGAGGATTTATTTATTTTTTTCATTTATTTATAAAATAAACACTCTTCATCGGATTAAAAAGATCGCCTTCCTTCTTGCTCAATATACCATTTAAAGATAAAAGGATTGTATATAAGCCGTGTGTTAACATTTTCGGGAAGGCACAGTGACTTAACTATATGTTTCAGGAGGGCGGCCTATTATACTGCGTTTGCTGTTGCTGCCTCTTTTTTTGAAGGGATTCATTGTATTTCTGCCAAAACTGGAATCTAGTAAACCCCCCCCCCCCCCCCAACTCTCCCACCCCACGCCTTTCTGTTAAAGCGCACACATACTTTCTTTGCCTCGGCCTAATGAGACTTTTGTTTACTCGGCTGGAAGTGGCTTTCTGCTTTGGGTGACGGTTTTTATCCCGACGTACAGCAAGAGGCCACCCTCCTCTGGGAGTTCTATATTCATGGCCCGGCCAAAGGGTAAGAGTTGGCTTGACGGTGAACGAGTTTATAAACTGGTTAATGGTGCTGCATTGACTTGTGAGTGTTTTGGGTGAGTGCGTTTTGTACACTCGGTGGAAAACACTTGATTATGGACGTGCACAGTCATCGCTTCGCCTAGACGATCAGTAATCCTGTTAGCTGTGCAGCCCCCGATTCATTAGATGCAGCTAATTAAAGGCTATTCATGACATTTGCATTTGTGTGTTCTTCCATTTCTAGAAAGCGCAACAGCCCAGCTTGCAGCCTTTAGCGACTTTTTGTGCATCCCTCGGGGGCCCTTCAGACACTTCTGTGTTTTCCTATTACCCTGCTGTTGTGATTTCTAGCAGTCTTCTGTATGTCTCTTGAACCGTGTTGCTTGCCTGCAACATCTATAGCGCGTGGGCTGCCTGTAGCGCCGCGGCGTGGCTCCAGGGCCCGCGGCGTGGCTCCAGGGCCCGCGGCGTGGCTCCAGGGCCCGCGGCGTGGCTCCAGGGCCCGCGGCGTGGCTCCAGGGCCCGCGGCGTGGCTCCAGGGCCCGCGGCGTGGCTCCAGGGCCCGCGGCGTGGCTCCAGGGCCCGCGGCGTGGCTCCAGGGCCCGCGGCGTGGCTCCAGGGCCCGCGGCGTGGCTCCAGGGCCCGCGGCGTGGCTCCAGGGCCCGCGGCGTGGCTCCAATGAAACAAAAAAGGTGCTCCAGGTGAGTGAATCTTTAGTTAATCCCCCCCACACAAACAATCTATAAACGCATAAGTTGATGTCAAGAACAAATTATTTTAAAAGCAGTGTTAGAACATCATGAAGACCAATACTGATATATTCTCAAAAAAAAATCAAAAAAAAAATCTATATAGATAGTGTATGTACATAGGCTCACTGATAAGTCGTCACTCGCTATATAAAGCTGCAGGAGATCCATTGAAACACAAGAAGGGAAATGTGCACTAATAGGTTGCAGGAGATGCACTAAAGGCAGGTTGCAAAAAATCGATTAAAAAAAAAGTAGGTAGTAATAGGCCGAAGGCAACTAGCTTAAACACACACACAAAGGAAATTAGTGATAATGGACTGCAGGAAATTAGCTGAAAAAAAAAAAAAAACACAGAAGCGGGTACTAACTACCTAACTTAAGGGAAAGAGGTGCTAATAGACTGTAGGAAATTAGCAAAACAAGCATGTCACCTGCCTCCCAACACCTATTGCATGTTGCCTGCCTCCAACAACTTCTATAGAGGTTTTCCCCTCTCCTAAAATTCCTATGTCCCCATTCGCCAACAACTCCTATACCATGTCCCCAGTCTCTGACCACTCCTATACCATGTCCCCTGCCTTTAACTCCTCCTGTGGCATGTCCCCAGTCTCCCAACACTTCCTCCTATGGCATGTCCCCAGTCTCCCAACACTTCCTCCTATGGCATGTCCCCAGTCTCCCAACACTTCCTCCTATGGCATGTCCCCAGTCTCCCGACAACTCCTCCTATGGCATGTCCCCAGTCTCTCGACAACTCCTCCTATGCCATGTCCCCAGTCAGTGCCGTGACAGTCATCCAGCGCCCAGGGCAAGAATGCCAAACTGCACCCCCCCCCCCTTCCTTCAGGGTCATGCATGTTTCCAACAAGCACTGGCAGCCAGAGCAGGTTGGATCAGGCACATATGCGCGATGGCAGTGTGCATCATGGGACATGTGGTCCCAAGGAGGAAGGGGGTCAGGGATACTTCCTCTCCAAGGATAAATGTTTGGCCCCAACTGAATATTTGGGGAAAGCGGTGAACAGGAACCCAGAAAGCTCCTAACCTCCCGTAGTTTCTCACTAAAAGAACAAGCGAAAAGAAAAACCTCATGTTGGGGATGATGTAGGGCAGCGAGGTTTGGGGTTAAATATGGGCTATACCCAGATATACACTTTAATTCTAATGACGTATTAAAGTATACTCCTTTAACCTATGCTTTACTCTGTGCTAAAATTGGTCCTAAATTGAGGGCTGTTCAACCTAACAGACACAGATGCCATTCATTGGCACGGGGTAAAAATGTGGAAAATGTGATCAATGAAAACTACTATGAAAGCTGAAGCACAAAGCGGTGTTTAAAAAAAAAAATCAACTTTTTAAACCTTTCCACCTGTAGTTTTATAAATTTTTTTTTTTTTTCTGTGCACTGAAATTGAATTTTGACTTTTACGCAAAGCTAGGATTGCCTGACCAAGTAGACAAACAGGATCACAACTGATTTGTGATCTGTGAACTACTCAGTTCGCTAACTTTCATTAAATATTTACTATGCAGTGTAGCTCATTCATCAGAACTATTAACGGGTGTCCTACTCCTCCACAGTTCAACCCAGGCACACTCAACCAGGGTCCCATAGAACACCGGGGTTCCTCCAGAGGTTACTAGAGGTTCCTTAAGCTACGGCTGGTTGACCTCGTTTAAAGATGCTTGCATGGATCCAAGGTGGACACCAGTTGGCAGAGCCACCTGGATGATTTCAATTACCTTTTTTAGGTGTCTGTAAGGGTGGCATTATGACCACCACAGCAAGAAGGGCCACCAATGTAAGCAATATTTTACCCACAATTGACCACAAACGTAAGGGCCATTTTACCCATTCACCATCAAAAAAGCTGGTTTTAGCAGGAGTTACCTAAAGCCTAGTACGCAAGGGCAGAATGTTAGGCAACATCGGCCGGTTCAATAAAAAACAGTTGAAAATCAGCCAGCGTGTATGGCAGCCGGTCCAACAGAAGCCGGCCGAGTATGCTGGAAAACCAGTAGCCGATTGACTCCCAATCAGTGCTCTCAGATCTTAGTGCTTAAATCACTGGGTTCGGCCTCCAGGTGATTGGACACTGGCAAAAAAGCAACGCTTGACTCAGCCCTCCAACTTCCAGCAATGCCTCAGTTTTTTTGCTGGTGGCCATAGGTGGTGGACCTGTTGCTCTCTGCTGGAAGTCTTTCTACTAAGAAATCCACTACATTTACTTTTGATGATCCTCAGTGCTCTATAGCAGTGGTCCTCAACTCCGGTCCTCAGGGCCCACTAACAGGCCAGATTTTAAATATTACCTTGGGGAGATGCTGACTAGAGTACTGCAATCACTGAGCAGCAAATTATATCACCTGTGATGTATTTCAGTTATCTTGCAAACCTGGCCTGTTGAGCCTCGTACACACGCAACGAATTTCCTCCGACCGGTCGTTCGTCTTTTGTCCAGAGTGGTGTCTGTTGGTTGGAATGTGCTCTAGACTGCACACAAATTTCTCTTGCGTCCTCCGACAGTCGCCGCCTCCTCTAAGTCATCACTGTTGGGTATTGACTTCCGCTCCGCAGGAGTAGCTAGGCATAAAGACTTAGTCAAAAGAACAAAGGCGTTTGCATATACACACCCATGGGGGCTGTCCCATCTGGTCAATACCCCCCTGCAGTGACCACTCCCAACTCAGTTTCTTTCTGCCTAGCGTCAGGAGTAGTTAGGATTCCCTGTGCTGGGGCTACAGTCTCAGCCTTACTAATCTTATCTTGCAAACCTGGCCTGTTAGTGGGCCCCGAGGACCGGAGTTGAGGACCACTGGTTTACATGGTGGGCCCGCCACCAGCACCACATTAACCAATGACACCATGCAGCGTGCTGCCCGCACCATGAAAATGTATGCTAATGTGCAGTGCCATTATTAAATTTTTTTGCCTTCCCCCTAAATGTCTTGCAGTGTTCCCTAGGTTTGGAACTTCTGCTTTAGACAACAGACCGCTAATATACTATGTAAAGGTTGTCCGGAACGCTCCTCACCTCTTGAGGCTTCATATTGGTAGGCTGTACTGTCAAAAAAAATGTAGACTTCCCTCCAAATAACTGAGTTTAGGGGTTTCCATTGAGTACTGTTAATTCTACAGCATACAAAGACAATTTTGACAGTTGTGCTCTTCCAACCTTGTAGTAACAGTTTGGTAAAGGCCCTACTCTGTCTCAGCATGACTGTACCCCTTTGTAGAAAGCCAGCTCCATGCAGACTAAAGCTTCGTACACACGCGTCGAAATTCTGCTGGGAATTTTCGTCCGACCCATCCGCCAATTTTCGGCTTGTTAGTATGATGCTTCCGACAACCGACTCCGACTTTTCGGCTGAAAAAAATCTGGCGTGCAGGCTATAAAATTTTTGTCCTCCGTCAAAACACGGCCGATTTTCGTGCAGTCAGTACAGACTTCGACAGGGAAAAATCTTATGAGCAAGTCTGGGCATGCTCAGAGAAGAAAGAACACAAAGAAAGCAAACCAACATATGACATCACTTCTGAAGTAGAATGTTGTCATGCGGGAAAATTCGTGTGCAGTCTAGGCACATTCCAACCAACAAAACGCCACTCTGGACAAAAGATGGACGACCGGTCGGCGGAAATTCGTGTGTACTAGGCTTTAGTTTGACCAGTTTGGTGTGGAGGAATTTGAGAGGCCTGCACAGAGCCCTAATCTCAACCCTACTGAATAGATATGGGATCGGGTTTTCTCATTCAACCTCCGTACCTGACCTCAACCCTACTGAACATCTTTGGGAGGAACTGGAGCACTACTCCAGGCCTTCTCAACCATTACCAGTTCCTGACGTGATCATAAAGTCATGGTTTGACCAGTTTGGTGTGGAGGAACTCAAGTGGCCTGCACAGAGCCCTGACCTCAACCCTACTGAACACCTTTGCGAAGAAATGCAATACCAAGTGTGAGCCAGATCTTCTCACCCAACATCAGTACCTGACCTTACAAATGGGCATAAAATTCCCACAGACACTCCAAAATCTTGTGAAACCTCTTCCCAGAAGAGTGGGACGGTTGTAAGCACAAAGGAGGCAACTCCATATTCATTCCCTTGCAATGGGATGTCCAACAAGCTCACCTAGGTGTGAAGGTCAGATGTCTGGAATAGGTGTCCACAAAGGCTTTGCCATCTAGTATAAGTGAGCCTTTCTATAAGATTAAAGGACCACTAAGGAGCCTGTGGGGGAAGACTGCACCACGCTTGACCTTTACAGGGAACGCCGGCCTGCTACATCTCCGCAACTATTGATTGGTTTTAATACTTTAACCATTATAAATGCTTTTCCCTCCTTGTATGATGAGTTTTACTTGAATAGTAACTTTTGGAATTTCATTTTTATTTATTTTTTATTATAACTTTATTGCGTGCCCTGCTGTCTTGTTTTGTGCTATGGCTTGACGTGCAAGCTCGGCTTTCCTACTTCACCTTTGACCAGTCATTTGGAAGAATACTATTATCTTTCGGGGACATACAGTTGATGTCCAGTGATATAAACATGGTCACACCTAGGTAGATCCCTTGCTATGCAGCCAAAAATAATTTGGAATATTTCAGCTTTTTGTTTAGTCTTTGCAGGTACTATTAATGGAGGGGAAATAGTTTTCCCTAAAAGCTTATTTAACTTAGTGGACCTTTCATCATTCATTGATTTCCTCTAATATTCTTCCTCCCCCTTCCCTTTGCACTATCACAGATTCTTTACAGTATTTCTCCCAATTTTAATTTTTTTAAACTTTAAGTGCCGGTTCACACTAGGTCGCTCTGACTTCGGGGGGCGACCTGTGAAGTCGCGTGCAGCGCGACTTTCGGCACGACTTACATAAAATGAATGTCCATGCAAGTCGCTCCAGGTCGCCCCGAAGTCGTACAGGACCCTTTTTCTAAGTCGGAGCGACAACGGGTCCTGTAGCAGTCAATGGACCGCGACGGTGCGTGACTTGGTCTGACAAGTCAGATTAGTGTGAACCGGCTCTTACTGTGCTTTCTTTCTTATCCCTCGCTTAGGGTAGGGTGACATATTGAAGGACACAGCCCCTTGGGAAATCCTTGTCCCTATATAGCGATATGGGCCAGAGAAATTCCTGTTTCCACATGTTGCTCTCTCGTTGGCCTGATGATTTTTGGCGTTGCTCCATCAATTATCAGTGTTTATCCTTTTATAAAGGATTTGGGGGAGCGTTTCATGGACATGGGAATTTTCTCTGCACTTGGCGACCCTGTTGCTCTTGGTTTGCTGAACAGTTTTATCTGTTGTGGTGCTCTGCTTTGGGGAAAATGGCAGACCCTTAGATGTGCGATCCACCAGCCCATTCAAAATAGGTGGGCTACTTTTATGCAGGGCAAAGTACAAGAATACGTGGGTTGATGCAAAGTATGATGTGAATGGCCCTCAAGCTGGCCAAATGGTTTACAAGTTGGGCATGATTCCCCAAGGCAGAAACATGATGGCATATTTAGTTACACAACCGAAGGAGTGATGAGGTTGCCGACTCCTGCCCCAGACAACATACTGGCCAACAATTTGTGGACACTTGATTATCACATCTAATATGAGCTTGTTGACCATCCCATTCCAAAACCATGGACTTTGATTTGAAGTTGGTTCCCCCTTGTGGCTAAAACAGCCTCCACTCTTTTGAGATGATGATCTACAAGATTTTAGAGTGTGTATGTGGGCATTTTGTCCTCAATAAATGGACTAATCTGCTGTGAAGGACAGATTGAGGAAAGTGGGTAATGATCACACCCTTCCTGGATAAGATTAGTACAGTGTTCAAAACTTTATTGATGACTGAACAAAAAAAAAAACTAATTAGGTAAAAAGTAGAACAACATGGGAATTTGTGCCCATTAATGTAAATTAACTTTTGTGAGAAGACCTAGCTCACAATAGTATTTTCAGTTCATCTCAAAAGGTGTCCCGTAGGGTTGAGGTCAGGGCTTTGTGCAGGTCACCCCACACCAAACTGGAACGGGACATTAAATTCCAAAACCATGTCCGTTATTATGGATTTTCCTCTTTCCAGCTGTACCAGCCTCCACTCTACTGGAAAGGATTTCTATGCCCATTTGTGAGGCTACATACTGATGTTGGCTTACAATAATGCTCTGACATCCCAAAAGGTGTTCAGTAGGGTTGAGGTCGGGGCTCTATGCAGGAAACCTTCGTTCCTCGACAACAAACTGGTTAAGCCATCTCCTCTTGGAGTTGGATTTTTACACAGGGGTACAGTCATGCTGGAACAGTAAAGGGCCTTCCCTAGATTGTTA